>NW_027227377.1:0-228694 GCF_037783145.1 Equus przewalskii | reverse complement strand
TCATGCCTGAGCCAAATGCTCGACTTGCCAGAAACACTTGCCAGACACGCCAAAATCACCTGCCGGGTACGCCAGAACCACGTGGCGGACACTGCGGAATCACCTTTTCGGGCATGCCGGAACGAACTCTCAGACGTGCCCGAACCTCGTGCCGGACACGCCAGAACCACCTGCCGGACAGACCGGAAACACCTGCTGGACACGCCGGAACCACCGGCTCGACTCGCCGGAACCACCGTCGGCCTTGCAAAATGACATGCCGGCTACGCCAGAACCACTTGGCGAACACTCCGGAATCACCTTTCGGGCATGCCAGAACCAACTCTCAGACTTGCCAGAAGCATGTTCCGGACACGCCAGTACCACCTGCCGAGTATGCCGGAACCACATGATTCACTCCCCAGAACCACCGGCTGGACACGCCAGAATCAACTGCCGGCTACGCCAGAACCACTCGGCAGACACTCACGCAATCCACCTGCCGGGCATGCCGGAACCACCTCTCAGAGGTGCCAGAACCACATGCCGGACACTCCGGAATCACCTGCCGGGCATGCCGGAACCATCTCTCAGACTTGCCAGAACCATGTTCCGGACACGCTGGTACCACCTGCCGAGCTCGGCGGAAGCACCTGCTTGACACGCCAAAACCACCTGCCGGCTACGCCAGAACCACTCGGCAGACACTCTGGAATCACATGCTGGGCATTCCGGAACCACCTCTCACAGGTGCCAGAACCAAATGCTGGACACTCCGGTATCACCTGCCGGGCATGCCGGAACCACCTCTAAGAGGTGCCAGAACCACATGCTGGACACTCCGGAATCACCTGCTGGGCATGCCGGAACCACCTGCAGGACATGCCGGAACCACCGGCTCGACTCGCCGGAACCATTGCCGGACATGCAAAATCACCAGCCGGCTACGCCAGAACCACTTGGGGAACACTCCGGAATCACCTGCCGGGCATGGAGGAACCACCTCTCAGACATGCCGGAACCACATGCCAATGACACCGGAAGCACCTGCCGAGCACGACAGAACCCCCTGCTCGACTCACCAAAACCACCCGCTGGACACGCCAAAATCACCTGCCGGCTACGCCAGAACCACTCGGCAGAGACTCCGGAATCACCTGCCGGGCTGGCTGCAACCACCTGCCGGTCACGCCAACATCACCTTTCAGCTACGCCAGAACCACTTGGTGGACACTCCGCCGGAAACAACTGACGGGCCGGCCGCAACCACCTCTCAGACGTGCCAGAACCATGTGCCTGAGATGCCGGAACCACTCCCCGAACAGACCGAAACCACCTGCCAGACCCGCCTGAACCCCCAGGCGAGCACGCCTGATCCACCTGCTGAACTGGCCGCAACCAACTTCCTGACACGCCAAAATCACCCTGCCAGGTACTACCAGAACCACTTGGTGGACACTCCAAATCATCTGCCGGACATGCCAGAGCCAGCTCTCAGAGACACCAAACCACGTGCCAGACCCGCCGGAAGCACCAGCTGATCATGCCTGAGCCACCTGCTCGACTCGCAGGAACCCCCTGCTCGACCCTGCCAAATCACCTGCCGGGTCCGCCAGAAACACTTGGCGGACGCTCCGAATCACCTGTCGGGCGTGCCGAAACCACCTCTCAGACATCCCAGAACCTGTTCTGGACACGCCGGGACCACCTGCCGAGTATGCCGGAACCAGCTGATCCACTCCTCCGAGCCACCTAGTGGACACGCCAAAATCAACTGCCGGCTACGCCGGAACCACCGGCTCGACTCGCCGGAACCACCGCCGGACATGCAAAATGACCTGCCGGCTACGCCAGAACCAGTTGGCGAACACTCCGGAATCACCTGCCGGGCATGCCGGAACCACCTCTCAGTGGTGCCAGAACCACATGCCGGACACTCCGGTATCACCTGCCGGGCATGCCGGAACCACCTCTCAGAGGTGCCAGAACCACATGCTGGACACTCCAGAATCACCTGCGTGGCATGCCAGAACCACCTCTCAGACTTGCCAGAACCATGTTCCGGACACGCCGGTACCACCTGCCGAGTATCCCGGAAACACCTGATCCACTCCCCAGAACCACCTGCTGGACACCCCAGAATCAGCTGCCGGCTACATCCAGACCCACTTGGCAGACACTCCGGAACCACCTGCCGGACATGCCGGAACCAATTCTCAGAGGTGCCAGAACCACATGCCGGACACTCCGGAATCACCTGCCGGGCTGGCTGGAACCACCTGCCGGTCACGCCAACATCACCTTTCAGCTACGCCAGAACCACTTGGCGGACACTCCGGAAACACCTGTCGGGCATCCCGGAAGCACCTGTCAGACGTGCCAGAACCATGTGCCTGAGATGCCGGAACCACTCCCCGAACAGACCGAAACCACCTGCCAGACCCGCCTGAACCCCCTGGCGAGCACACCTGATCCACCTGCTCAACTAGCCAGAACCATCTTCCTGACACGCCAAAATCACCTGCCGGCTACGCCACAACCATTTGGTGAACTCTTCGGAATCACCTGCCGGGCTGGCTCCAGAACCAACTCTCAGACACACCAGATCCACGTGCCAGAGATGCCGGAAGCACCTGCTGAGCATGCCTCAGCCACCTGCTCGACTCGCAAGATACACCTGTCTGACAGGCGAAAATCACCTGCCGGGTACGCCAGAAACACTTGGCGGACGCTCCGGAACCACCTGTCGGGCGTGCCGGAACCACCTCTCAGACTTGCCAGAACCATGTTCTGGACACGCCGGTACCAACTGCCGAGTATGCCGGAACCAGCTGATCCACTCCCCAGAACCACCTAGTGGACACGCCAAAATCAACTGCCGGCTACTCCAGAACCACCTGGCAGATACTCCGGAATCAAAGGCCAGGCATTCCGGAACCACCTCTCAGAGGTGCCAGAACCAAATGCCGGAGACTCCGGTATCACCTGCCGGGCATGCCGTAACCACCTCTCAGAGGTGCCAGAACCACATGCCGGAGACTCCGGAATCACCTGCCGGGCATGCTGGAACCACGTGCTGGACATGCCGGAACCAGCTGCCGGACATGCCGGAACCACCTGCCGGACATTCTGGAACCACCGGCTAGACTCGCCGGAACCATTGCCGGACATGCAAAATCACCTGCCGGCTACGCCAGACCCACTTGGCAGACACTCCGGAACCACCTGCCGGACATGCCGGAACCAATTCTCAGAGGTGCCAGAACCACATGCCGGACACTCCGGAATCACCTGCCGGGCATGCCGGAACCACCTGATCCACTCCCCAGAACCACTGCTGGACACGCCAGAATCACCTGCCGGCTACGCCAGAACCACTCGGCAGACTCTCCGGAACCACCTGCCGGGCATGTCGGAACCACCTCTCAGACATGCCGAAACCACATGCCAATGACACCGGAAGCACCTGCCGAGCACGCCAGAACCACCTGCTCGACTCGCCAAAACCACCTGCTGGACACTCCAAAATCACCTGCCGGCTAGGCCACAACCATTTGGTGAAATCTTCGGAATCACCTGCTGGGCTGGCTGGAACCACCTGCCGGTCACGCCAACATCGCCTTTCAGCTATGCCAGAACCACTTGGCGGACACCATGGAAACACATGTCGGGCCGGCCGGAACAACCTATCAGACGTGACAGAACCATGTGCCTGAGATGCCGGAACCACACCCCAAACAGACCGAAACCAACTGCCAGACCCGCCTGACCACCTGCCGAGCACGCTGGAACCACCTACTCGTCTCGCTGGAACCACCTACCTGACAAGCTAAAATCACCTGCCGGGTATGCCACAATCACTTGGTGGACACTCCGGAATCATCTGCCGGACATGCCGGAACCAGCTCTCAGACACACCAGAACCACGTGCCAGACACGCCGGAAGCACCAGCTGAGCATGCCTGAGCCAAATGCTCGACTTGCAAGAAACACCTGCCAGACAGGCCAAAATCCCTGCCGGCTACGCCAGAACCACGTGGCGGACACTCTGGAATCACTTGTCGGGCCTGCCGCAACCACCTCTCAGACGTGCCAGAACCATGTGCCTGACATGCCGGAACCACTCCCCGAACAGACCGAAACCACCTGCCAGACCCGCCTGAACCCCCTGGCGAGCACGCCTGATCCACCTGCTCAACTAGCCGGAACCAACTTCCTGACACGCCAAAATCACCTGCCAGGTATACCAGAACCACTTGGTGGACACTCCAGAATCATCTGCCGGACATGCCAGAACCAGCTCTCAGACACACCAGAACCACGTGCCAGAGATGCCGGAAGCACCAGCTGAGCATGCCTGAGCCACCTGCTCGACTCGCAAGATACACCTGTCGGACATGCCAAAATCACCTGCCGGGTACGCCAGAAAAACTTGGCGGACGCTACGGAATCACCTGTCGGGCGTGCCGGAACCTCCTCTCAGACTTGCCAGAACCATGTTCTGGACCCGCCGGTACCACCTGCCGAGTATGCCGGAACCAGCTCATCCACTCCCCAGAACCAACTACCGGACACGCCAAAATCAACTGCCGGCTACGCCAGAACCACTCGGCAGACACTCCGGAATCACAGGCCAGGCATTCCGGAACCACCTCTCAGAGCTGCCAGAACCACATGCCGGACACTTCGGAATCACCTGCCGGGCATGCTGGAACCACGTGCTGGACATGCCGGAACCACCTGCCGGACATGCCGGAACCACCTGCCGGACATGCCGGAACCACCGGCTCGACTCGCCGGAACCATTGCCGGACATGCAAAATCACCTGCCGGCTACGCCAGAACCACTTGGCGAACACTCCGGTATCACCTGCCGGGCATGCCGTAACCACCTCTCAGAGGTGCCAGAACCACATGCCGGACACTCCGGAATCACCTGCCGGGCATGCCGGAACCACCTCTCAGAGGTGCCAGAACCAAATGCCGGACACTCCGGTATCACCTGCCGGGCATGCCGGTACCACCTGCTGGTCATGCCGGAATCACCTGCCGGACTTGCCGGAACCACCGGCTCGACTCGCCGGAACCATTGCCGGACATGCAAAATCACCTGCCGGCTATGCCAGAACCACTTGGGGAACACTCCGGAATCACCCTCCGGTCATGGCCGAACCACGTCT
The DNA here is from genome assembly GCF_037783145.1 of Equus przewalskii. Classification (NCBI taxonomy): domain Eukaryota; kingdom Metazoa; phylum Chordata; class Mammalia; order Perissodactyla; family Equidae; genus Equus; species Equus przewalskii. Next base: position 223,535 of record NW_027227377.1, on the reverse strand, counting down.
CAGACATGCTGGAACCACATGCCAATTACACCGGAAGCACCTGCCGAGCACGCCAGAATCACCTGCTCGACTCGCCAAAACCACCTTCTGGACACGCCAAAATCACCTTCCGGCTACTCCACAACCATTTGGTGAACACTTCGGAATCACCTGCCAGGCTTGCTGGAACCACCTGCCGGTCACGCCAAGATCACCTGCCAGCTATGCCAGAACCACTTGGCGGACACCATGGAAACACCTGTCGGGCCGGCCGGAACCACCTATCTGACGTGCAAGAACCATGTGCCTGAGATGCTGGAACCACACCGCGAAAAGACCGAAACCACCTGCCAGACCCGCCTGAACCACCTGACGAGCCCGCCGGAACCACCTACTCGACTCGCAGGAATCACCTACCTGACACGCTAAAATCACCTGTCGGGTATGCCACAACCACTTGGTGGACACTCCGGAATCATCTGCCGGACATGCCAGAACCAGCTCTCAGACACACCAGAACCACGTGCCAGACACGCCGGATGCACCTACTGATCATGCCAGAGCCAAATGCTCGACTTGCCAGAAACACCTGCCAGACACGCCAAAATCAACTGCCGGGTACGCCAGAACCACGTGGGGGACACTCCGGAATCACCATTCGGGCATGCCGGAACAAACTCTCAGACGTGCCAGAACCATGTTCCGGACACGACCGTACCACCTGCCGAGTATGCTGGAACCACCTGATCCACTCCCCAGAACCACCTGATGGACACGCCAGAATCACCTGCCGACTACGCCAGAACCACTCGGCAGACACTCCGGAACCACCTGCCGGGCATGCCGGAACCACCTCTCAGAGGTGCCAGAACCACATGCCGGACACTCCGGAATCACCTGCCGGGCATGCCACAACCATCTCTCAGACGTGCCAGAACCATGTTGCGGACACGCCGGTACCACATGCCGAGCTCGCCGGAACCACCTGCTGGACACGCCAAAATCACCTGCCGGCTACGCCAGAACCACTCGGCAGACACTCCGGAATCACCTGCGGGGCTGGCTGGAACCACCTGCCGGTCACGCCAACATCACCTTTCAGCTACGCCAGAACCACTTGGCGGACACTCCGGAAACACCTGTCGGGCCAGCCGCAACCACCTCTCAGACGTGCCAGAACCATGTGCCTGAGATGCCGGAACCACTCCCCGAACAGACCGAAACCACCTGCCAGACCCGCCTGAACCCCCTGGCGAGCACGCCTGATCCACCTGCTCAACTAGCCGGAACCACCTTCCTGACACGCCAAAATCACCTGCCAGGTATACCAGAACCACTTGGTGGACACTCCAGAATCATCTGCCGGACATGCAAGAACCAGCTCTAAGATACACCAGAACCACGTGCCAGAGACGCCGGAAGCACCAGCTGAGCATGCCTGAGCCACCTGCTCGACTCGCAAGAAACTCCTGTCGGACATGCCAAAATCACCTGCCGGGTACGCCAGAAACACTTGGCGGACGCTCCGGAATCACCTGACGGGCGTGCCGGAACCACCTCTCAGACTTGCCAGAACCATGTCGTGGACACGCCGGTACCAGCTGCCGAGAATGCCAGAACCAGCTCATCCACTCCCCAGAACCACCTAGTGGACACGCCAAAATCAACTGCCGGCTACGCCAGAACCACTCGGCAGACACTCCAGAATCACATGCCAGGCATTCCGGAACCACCTCTCAGAGGTGCCAGAACCACATGCCGGACACTCCGGTATCACCTGCCAGGCATTCCGGAACCACCTCTCAGAGCTGCCAGAACCACATGCCGGACACTCCGGAATCACCTGCCGGGCATGCCGGAACCATCTCTCAGACGTGCCAGATCCATGTTCTGGACACGCTGCTACCAGCTGCTGAGCTCACCGGAACCACCTGCTGGACACGCCAAAATCACCTGCCAGCTACGCCAGAACCACACGGCAGACACTCCGGAATCACCTGCCGGGCTGGCTGGAACCACCTGCCTGTCACGCCAACATCGCTTTTCAGCTACGCCAGAACCACGTGGCGGACACTCCGGAAACACCTCTCCGGCCGGCCGGAACCACCACTCAGACGTGCCAGAACCATGTGCCTGAGATGCCGTAACCACTACCTGAACAGACCGAAACCACCTGCCAGACCCGCCTGAACCCCCTGGCGAGCACGCCTGATCCACCTGCTCAACTAGCCGGAACCGCCTTCCTGACACGCCAAAATAACCTGCCGGCTACGCCACAACCATTTGGTGAACTCTTCGGAATCACCTGCCGGGCTGGCTCCAGAAACACTCGGCAGACTATCCGGAACCACGTGCCGGGCATGCCGGAACCACGTGCCGGGCATGCCGGAACCACATGCCAATGACACCGGAAGCACCTGCCGAGCACGCCAGAACCACCTGCTCGACTGGCCAAAACCAGCTGCTGGACACGCCAAAATCACCTGCCGGCTACGCCACAACCATTTGGTCAACTCTTCGGAATCACCTGCCGGGCTACCTGGAACCACCTGCTGGTCACGCCAACATCACCTGCCAGCTATGCCAGAACCACTTGGCGGACACCATGGAAACACCTGTCGGACCAGCCGGAACCACCTCTCAGACGTGCCAGAACCATGAGCCTGAGATGCCGGAACCACTTCCCGAACAGACCGAAACAATCTGCCAGACACGCCTGAACCCCCTGGCGAGCACGCCTGATCCACCTGCTCAACTAGCCGGAACCGACTTCCTGACACGCCAAAATCACCTGCCAGGTATACAAGAACCACTTGGTGGACACTCCGGAATCATCTGCCGGACATGCCAGAAGCAGCTCTCAGACACACCAGAACCACGTGCCAGAGACGTCGGAAGCACCAGTTGAACATGCCTCAGCCACCTGCTCGACTCGCAAGATAGACCTGTCGGACAGGTGAAAATCACCTGCCGGGCACGCCAGAAACACTTGGCGGACGCTCTGGAATCACCTCTCGGGCGTGCTGGAACCACCTCTCATACTTGCCAGAACCATGTTCCCGACACTCCGGTACCACCTGCCGAGCATGCCGGAACCACCTGATCCACTCCCCAGAACCACCTGCTGGATACGCCAGAATCACCTGCCGGCTACTCCAGAACCACTCGGCAGACACTCCGTAACCAACTGCCGGGCATGCCGGAACCACCTCTCAGAGGTGCCAGAACCACATGCCGGACACTCCGGAATCACATGCCGGACATGCCGAACCAGCTGCCGAGCTCGCCGGAACCACCTGCTGGACACGCCAAAATCACCTGCCGGCTACGCCAGAACCACTGGGCAGACACTCGCGAATCACATGCCAGGCATTCCGGAACCACCTTTCAGAGGTGCCAGAACCACATGCCGGACACTCCGGAATCACCTGCCGGGCATGCCACAACCATCTCTCAGACGTGCCAGAACCATGTTGCGGACACGCCGGTACCACATGCCGAGCTCGCCGGAACCACCTGCTGGACACGCCAAAATCACCTGCCGGCTACGCCAGAACCACTCGGCAGACACTCCGGAATCACCTGCGGGGCTGGCTGGAACCACCTGCCGGTCACGCCAACATCACCTTTCAGCTACGCCAGAACCACTTGGCGGACACTCCGGAAACACCTGTCGGGCCAGCCGCAACCACCTCTCAGACGTGCCAGAACCATGTGCCTGAGATGCCGGAACCACTCCCCGAACAGACCGAAACCACCTGCCAGACCCGCCTGAACCCCCTGGCGAGCACGCCTGATCCACCTGCTCAACTAGCCGGAACCACCTTCCTGACACGCCAAAATCACCTGCCAGGTATACCAGAACCACTTGGTGGACACTCCAGAATCATCTGCCGGACATGCGAGAACCAGCTCTAAGATACACCAGAACCACGTGCCAGAGACGCCGGAAGCACCAGCTGAGCATGCCTGAGCCACCTGCTCGACTCGCAAGAAACTCCTGTCGGACATGCCAAAATCACCTGCCGGGTACGCCAGAAACACTTGGCGGACGCTCCGGAATCACCTGACGGGCGTGCCGGAACCACCTCTCAGACTTGCCAGAACCATGTCGTGGACACGCCGGTACCAGCTGCCGAGAATGCCAGAACCAGCTCATCCACTCCCCAGAACCACCTAGTGGACACGCCAAAATCAACTGCCGGCTACGCCAGAACCACTCGGCAGACACTCCAGAATCACATGCCAGGCATTCCGGAACCACCTCTCAGAGGTGCCAGAACCACATGCCGGACACTCCGGTATCACCTGCCAGGCATTCCGGAACCACCTCTCAGAGCTGCCAGAACCACATGCCGGACACTCCGGAATCACCTGCCGGGCATGCCGGAACCATCTCTCAGACGTGCCAGATCCATGTTCTGGACACGCTGCTACCAGCTGCTGAGCTCACCGGAACCACCTGCTGGACACGCCAAAATCACCTGCCAGCTACGCCAGAACCACACGGCAGACACTCCGGAATCACCTGCCGGGCTGGCTGGAACCACCTGCCTGTCACGCCAACATCGCTTTTCAGCTACGCCAGAACCACGTGGCGGACACTCCGGAAACACCTCTCCGGCCGGCCGGAACCACCACTCAGACGTGCCAGAACCATGTGCCTGAGATGCCGTAACCACTACCTGAACAGACCGAAACCACCTGCCAGACCCGCCTGAACCCCCTGGCGAGCACGCCTGATCCACCTGCTCAACTAGCCGGAACCGCCTTCCTGACACGCCAAAATAACCTGCCGGCTACGCCACAACCATTTGGTGAACTCTTCGGAATCACCTGCCGGGCTGGCTCCAGAAACACTCGGCAGACTATCCGGAACCACGTGCCGGGCATGCCGGAACCACGTGCCGGGCATGCCGGAACCACATGCCAATGACACCGGAAGCACCTGCCGAGCACGCCAGAACCACCTGCTCGACTGGCCAAAACCAGCTGCTGGACACGCCAAAATCACCTGCCGGCTACGCCACAACCATTTGGTCAACTCTTCGGAATCACCTGCCGGGCTACCTGGAACCACCTGCTGGTCACGCCAACATCACCTGCCAGCTATGCCAGAACCACTTGGCGGACACCATGGAAACACCTGTCGGACCAGCCGGAACCACCTCTCAGACGTGCCAGAACCATGAGCCTGAGATGCCGGAACCACTTCCCGAACAGACCGAAACAATCTGCCAGACACGCCTGAACCCCCTGGCGAGCACGCCTGATCCACCTGCTCAACTAGCCGGAACCGACTTCCTGACACGCCAAAATCACCTGCCAGGTATACAAGAACCACTTGGTGGACACTCCGGAATCATCTGCCGGACATGCCAGAAGCAGCTCTCAGACACACCAGAACCACGTGCCAGAGACGTCGGAAGCACCAGTTGAACATGCCTCAGCCACCTGCTCGACTCGCAAGATAGACCTGTCGGACAGGTGAAAATCACCTGCCGGGCACGCCAGAAACACTTGGCGGACGCTCTGGAATCACCTCTCGGGCGTGCTGGAACCACCTCTCATACTTGCCAGAACCATGTTCCCGACACTCCGGTACCACCTGCCGAGCATGCCGGAACCACCTGATCCACTCCCCAGAACCACCTGCTGGATACGCCAGAATCACCTGCCGGCTACTCCAGAACCACTCGGCAGACACTCCGTAACCAACTGCCGGGCATGCCGGAACCACCTCTCAGAGGTGCCAGAACCACATGCCGGACACTCCGGAATCACATGCCGGACATGCCGAACCAGCTGCCGAGCTCGCCGGAACCACCTGCTGGACACGCCAAAATCACCTGCCGGCTACGCCAGAACCACTGGGCAGACACTCGCGAATCACATGCCAGGCATTCCGGAACCACCTTTCAGAGGTGCCAGAACCAAATGCCGGACACTCCGGTATCACCTGCCGGGCATGCCGGAACCACCTCTCAGAGGTGCCAGAACCACATGCCCGACACTCCGGAATCACCTGCCGGGCATGCCGGAACCACCTGCTGGACATGCCGGAACCACCGGTTCGACTCGCCGGAACCATTGCCGGACATGCAAAATCACCTGCCGGCTACGCCAGAACCACTTGGCGAACACTCCGTAATCACCTGCCGGGCATGGCGGAACCACCTCTCAGACATGCCGGAACCACATGCCAATGACACCGGAAGCACCTGCCGAGCACGCCAGAACCACCTGCTCGACTCGCCAAAACCACCTGCTGGACACGCCAAAATCACCTGCCGGCTACGCCAGAACCACTCGGCAGGCACTCCGGAACCACCTGCCGGGCATGCCGGAACCACCTCTCAGAGGTGCCAGAACCACATGCCGGACACTCCGGAATCACCTGCCGGGCATGACGGAACCATCTCTCAGACGTGCCAGAACCATGTTCCAGACATGCTGGTACCACCTGCCGAGCTCGCCCGAACCACATGCTGGACACGCCAAAATCACCTGCCAGCTACGCCAGAACCACATGGCAGACACTCCGGAATGACCTGCCGGGCTGGCTGGAACCACCTGCCGGTCACGCCAGCATCACGTGCCAGCTATGCCAGAAGCACTTGGCAGACCCCATGGAAACACCTGTCGGGCCGGCCGGAACCACCTCTCAGACTTGCCAGAACCATGTTCTGGACACGCCGGTACCACCTGCCGAGTATGCCGGAACCAGCTGATCCACTCCCCAGAACCACCTAGTGGACACGCCAAAATCAACTGCCGGCTACGCCAGAACCACTCGGCAGACACTCCGGAATCACAGGCCAGGCATTCCGGAACCACCTCTCAGAGGTGCCAGAACCAAATGCCGGACACGCCGGTACCACCTGCCGAGCTCGCCGGAACCACCTGCCGAGCACGCCAGAACCACCTACTCGACTTGCTGGAACCACCTACCTGACACGCTAAAATCACCTGCCGGGTATGCCACAACCACTTGGTGGACACTCCGGAATCATCTGCCGGACATGCCAGAACCAGCTCTCAGACACACCAGAACCACATGCCAGACACGCCGGAAGCACCTGCTGAGCATGCCTGAGCCAAATGCTCGAATTGCAAGAAACACCTGCCAGACACGCCAAAATCACCTGCCGGGTACGCCAGAACCACGTGGCGGACACTCCGGAATCACCTGTCGGGCATGCCGGAACCACCTCTCAGACTTGCCAGAACCATGTTCCAGACACGCTGGTACCACCTGCCGAGTATGCCGGAACCACCTGATCCATTCCCCACAACCACCTGCTGGACACGCCAGAATCACCTGCCGACTATGCCAGAACCACTCGGCAGACACTCCAGAACCACCTGCCGGGCATGCCGGAACCACCTCTCAGAGGTGCCAGAACCACATGCCGGACACTCCGGTATCACCAGCCGGGCATGCCGGAACCACCTCTCAGAGGTGCCAGAACCACATGCCGGACACTCCGGAATCACCTGCCTAGCATGCAGGAACCACCTGCTGGACATGCCGGAACCACCGGCTCGACTCGCCGGAACCATTGCCGGACATGCAAAATCACCTTCCGGCTAAGCCAGAACCACTTGCCGAACACTCCGGAATCATCTGCCGGGCATGGTGGAACCACCTCTCAGACATGCCGGAACCACATGCCAATTACACCGGAAGCACCTGCCGAGCACGCCCGAACCACCAGCTCGCTCGCCAAAACCACCTGCTGGACACGCCAAAATCACCTGCCGGCTACGCCAGAACCACTCGGCAGACACTCCGGAATCACCTGCCGGGCTGGCTGGAACCACCTGCCGGTCACGCCAACATCACCTTTCAGCTACGCCAGAACCACTTGGCGGACACTCCGGAAAGACACGTCTGGCCGGCCGGAACCACCTCTCAGACGTGCCAGAACCATGTGCCTGAGATGCCGGAACCACTCCCCGAACAGACCGAAACCACCTGCCAGACCCGCCTGAACCCCCTGGCGAGCACGCCTGATCCACCTGCTCAACTAGCCGGAACCAACTTCCTGACACGCCAAAATCACCTGCCAGGTATACCAGAACCACTTGGTGGACACTCCAGAATCATCTGCCGGACATGCCAGAACCAGCTCTCAGACACACAAGAACCACGTGCCAGAGACGCCGGAAGCACCAGCTGAGCATGCCTGATCCACCTGCTCGACTCGCAAGAAACACCTGTCGGACATGCCAAGTCACCTGCCGGGAACGGCAGAAACACTTGGCGGACGCTCCGGAATCACCTGTCGGGCGTGCCGGAACCACCTCTCAGACTTACCAGAACCATGTTCTGGACACGCCGGGACCACCTGCCGAGTATTCCGGAACCAGCTGATCAACTCCTCAGAACCACCTAGTGGACACGCCAAAATCAACTGCCGGCTACGCCGGAACCACCGGCTCGACTCGCCGGAACCACCGCCGGACATGCAAAATGACCTGCCGGCTACACCAGAACCAGTTGGCGAACACTCCAGAATCACCTGTCGGGCGTGCCGGAACCACCTCTCATACTTGCCAGAACCATGTTCCCGACACTCCGGTACCACCTGCCGAGTATGCCGGAACCACCTGATCCACTCGCCAGAACCACCTGCTGGATACGCCAGAATCACCTGCCGGCTACTCCAGAACCACTCGGCAGACACTCCGTAACCAACTGCCGGGCATGCCGGAACCACCTCTCAGAGGTGCCAGAACCACATGCCGGACACTCCGGAATCACATGCCGGACATGCCGAACCAGCTGCCGAGCTCGCCGGAACCACCTGCTGGACACGCCAAAATCACCTGCCGGCTACGCCAGAACCACTGGGCAGACACTCGCGAATCACATGCCAGGCATTCCGGAACCACCTTTCAGAGGTGCCAGAACCACATGCCGGACACTCCGGAATCACCTGCCGGGCATGCCACAACCATCTCTCAGACGTGCCAGAACCATGTTGCGGACACGCCGGTACCACATGCCGAGCTCGCCGGAACCACCTGCTGGACACGCCAAAATCACCTGCCGGCTACGCCAGAACCACTCGGCAGACACTCCGGAATCACCTGCGGGGCTGGCTGGAACCACCTGCCGGTCACGCCAACATCACCTTTCAGCTACGCCAGAACCACTTGGCGGACACTCCGGAAACACCTGTCGGGCCAGCCGCAACCACCTCTCAGACGTGCCAGAACCATGTGCCTGAGATGCCGGAACCACTCCCCGAACAGACCGAAACCACCTGCCAGACCCGCCTGAACCCCCTGGCGAGCACGCCTGATCCACCTGCTCAACTAGCCGGAACCACCTTCCTGACACGCCAAAATCACCTGCCAGGTATACCAGAACCACTTGGTGGACACTCCAGAATCATCTGCCGGACATGCGAGAACCAGCTCTAAGATACACCAGAACCACGTGCCAGAGACGCCGGAAGCACCAGCTGAGCATGCCTGAGCCACCTGCTCGACTCGCAAGAAACTCCTGTCGGACATGCCAAAATCACCTGCCGGGTACGCCAGAAACACTTGGCGGACGCTCCGGAATCACCTGACGGGCGTGCCGGAACCACCTCTCAGACTTGCCAGAACCATGTCGTGGACACGCCGGTACCAGCTGCCGAGAATGCCAGAACCAGCTCATCCACTCCCCAGAACCACCTAGTGGACACGCCAAAATCAACTGCCGGCTACGCCAGAACCACTCGGCAGACACTCCAGAATCACATGCCAGGCATTCCGGAACCACCTCTCAGAGGTGCCAGAACCACATGCCGGACACTCCGGTATCACCTGCCAGGCATTCCGGAACCACCTCTCAGAGCTGCCAGAACCACATGCCGGACACTCCGGAATCACCTGCCGGGCATGCCGGAACCATCTCTCAGACGTGCCAGATCCATGTTCTGGACACGCTGCTACCAGCTGCTGAGCTCACCGGAACCACCTGCTGGACACGCCAAAATCACCTGCCAGCTACGCCAGAACCACACGGCAGACACTCCGGAATCACCTGCCGGGCTGGCTGGAACCACCTGCCTGTCACGCCAACATCGCTTTTCAGCTACGCCAGAACCACGTGGCGGACACTCCGGAAACACCTCTCCGGCCGGCCGGAACCACCACTCAGACGTGCCAGAACCATGTGCCTGAGATGCCGTAACCACTACCTGAACAGACCGAAACCACCTGCCAGACCCGCCTGAACCCCCTGGCGAGCACGCCTGATCCACCTGCTCAACTAGCCGGAACCGCCTTCCTGACACGCCAAAATAACCTGCCGGCTACGCCACAACCATTTGGTGAACTCTTCGGAATCACCTGCCGGGCTGGCTCCAGAAACACTCGGCAGACTATCCGGAACCACGTGCCGGGCATGCCGGAACCACGTGCCGGGCATGCCGGAACCACATGCCAATGACACCGGAAGCACCTGCCGAGCACGCCAGAACCACCTGCTCGACTGGCCAAAACCAGCTGCTGGACACGCCAAAATCACCTGCCGGCTACGCCACAACCATTTGGTCAACTCTTCGGAATCACCTGCCGGGCTACCTGGAACCACCTGCTGGTCACGCCAACATCACCTGCCAGCTATGCCAGAACCACTTGGCGGACACCATGGAAACACCTGTCGGACCAGCCGGAACCACCTCTCAGACGTGCCAGAACCATGAGCCTGAGATGCCGGAACCACTTCCCGAACAGACCGAAACAATCTGCCAGACACGCCTGAACCCCCTGGCGAGCACGCCTGATCCACCTGCTCAACTAGCCGGAACCGACTTCCTGACACGCCAAAATCACCTGCCAGGTATACAAGAACCACTTGGTGGACACTCCGGAATCATCTGCCGGACATGCCAGAAGCAGCTCTCAGACACACCAGAACCACGTGCCAGAGACGTCGGAAGCACCAGTTGAACATGCCTCAGCCACCTGCTCGACTCGCAAGATAGACCTGTCGGACAGGTGAAAATCACCTGCCGGGCACGCCAGAAACACTTGGCGGACGCTCTGGAATCACCTCTCGGGCGTGCTGGAACCACCTCTCATACTTGCCAGAACCATGTTCCCGACACTCCGGTACCACCTGCCGAGCATGCCGGAACCACCTGATCCACTCCCCAGAACCACCTGCTGGATACGCCAGAATCACCTGCCGGCTACTCCAGAACCACTCGGCAGACACTCCGTAACCAACTGCCGGGCATGCCGGAACCACCTCTCAGAGGTGCCAGAACCACATGCCGGACACTCCGGAATCACATGCCGGACATGCCGAACCAGCTGCCGAGCTCGCCGGAACCACCTGCTGGACACGCCAAAATCACCTGCCGGCTACGCCAGAACCACTGGGCAGACACTCGCGAATCACATGCCAGGCATTCCGGAACCACCTTTCAGAGGTGCCAGAACCAAATGCCGGACACTCCGGTATCACCTGCCGGGCATGCCGGAACCACCTCTCAGAGGTGCCAGAACCACATGCCCGACACTCCGGAATCACCTGCCGGGCATGCCGGAACCACCTGCTGGACATGCCGGAACCACCGGTTCGACTCGCCGGAACCATTGCCGGACATGCAAAATCACCTGCCGGCTACGCCAGAACCACTTGGCGAACACTCCGTAATCACCTGCCGGGCATGGCGGAACCACCTCTCAGACATGCCGGAACCACATGCCAATGACACCGGAAGCACCTGCCGAGCACGCCAGAACCACCTGCTCGACTCGCCAAAACCACCTGCTGGACACGCCAAAATCACCTGCCGGCTACGCCAGAACCACTCGGCAGGCACTCCGGAACCACCTGCCGGGCATGCCGGAACCACCTCTCAGAGGTGCCAGAACCACATGCCGGACACTCCGGAATCACCTGCCGGGCATGACGGAACCATCTCTCAGACGTGCCAGAACCATGTTCCAGACATGCTGGTACCACCTGCCGAGCTCGCCCGAACCACATGCTGGACACGCCAAAATCACCTGCCAGCTACGCCAGAACCACATGGCAGACACTCCGGAATGACCTGCCGGGCTGGCTGGAACCACCTGCCGGTCACGCCAGCATCACGTGCCAGCTATGCCAGAAGCACTTGGCAGACACCATGGAAACACCTGTCGGGCCGGCCGGAACCACCTCTCAGACTTGCCAGAACCATGTTCTGGACACGCCGGTACCACCTGCCGAGTATGCCGGAACCAGCTGATCCACTCCCCAGAACCACCTAGTGGACACGCCAAAATCAACTGCCGGCTACGCCAGAACCACTCGGCAGACACTCCGGAATCACAGGCCAGGCATTCCGGAACCACCTCTCAGAGGTGCCAGAACCAAATGCCGGACACGCCGGTACCACCTGCCGAGCTCGCCGGAACCACCTGCCGAGCACGCCGGAACCACCTACTCGACTTGCTGGAACCACCTACCTGACACGCTAAAATCACCTGCCGGGTATGCCACAACCACTTGGTGGACACTCCGGAATCATCTGCCGGACATGCCAGAACCAGCTCTCAGACACACCAGAACCACATGCCAGACACGCCGGAAGCACCTGCTGAGCATGCCTGAGCCAAATGCTCGAATTGCAAGAAACACCTGCCAGACACGCCAAAATCACCTGCCGGGTACGCCAGAACCACGTGGCGGACACTCCTGAATCACCTGTCGGGCATGCCGGAACCACCTCTCAGACTTGCCAGAACCATGTTCCAGACACGCTGGTACCACCTGCCGAGTATGCCGGAACCACCTGATCCATTCCCCACAACCACCTGCTGGACACGCCAGAATCACCTGCCGACTATGCCAGAACCACTCGGCAGACACTCCAGAACCACCTGCCGGGCATGCCGGAACCACCTCTCAGAGGTGCCAGAACCACATGCCGGACACTCCGGTATCACCAGCCGGGCATGCCGGAACCACCTCTCAGAGGTGCCAGAACCACATGCCGGACACTCCGGAATCACCTGCCTAGCATGCAGGAACCACCTGCTGGACATGCCGGAACCACCGGCTCGACTCGCCGGAACCATTGCCGGACATGCAAAATCACCTTCCGGCTAAGCCAGAACCACTTGCCGAACACTCCGGAATCATCTGCCGGGCATGGTGTAACCACCTCTCAGACATGCCGGAACCACATGCCAATTACACCGGAAGCACCTGCCGAGCACGCCCGAACCACCAGCTCGCTCGCCAAAACCACCTGCTGGACACGCCAAAATCACCTGCCGGCTACGCCAGAACCACTCGGCAGACACTCCGGAATCACCTGCCGGGCTGGCTGGAACCACCTGCCGGTCACGCCAACATCACCTTTCAGCTACGCCAGAACCACTTGGCGGACACTCCGGAAAGACACGTCTGGCCGGCCGGAACCACCTCTCAGACGTGCCAGAACCATGTGCCTGAGATGCCGGAACCACTCCCCGAACAGACCGAAACCACCTGCCAGACCCGCCTGAACCCCCTGGCGAGCACGCCTGATCCACCTGCTCAACTAGCCGGAACCAACTTCCTGACACGCCAAAATCACCTGCCAGGTATACCAGAACCACTTGGTGGACACTCCAGAATCATCTGCCGGACATGCCAGAACCAGCTCTCAGACACACAAGAACCACGTGCCAGAGACGCCGGAAGCACCAGCTGAGCATGCCTGATCCACCTGCTCGACTCGCAAGAAACACCTGTCGGACATGCCAAGTCACCTGCCGGGAACGGCAGAAACACTTGGCGGACGCTCCGGAATCACCTGTCGGGCGTGCCGGAACCACCTCTCAGACTTACCAGAACCATGTTCTGGACACGCCGGGACCACCTGCCGAGTATTCCGGAACCAGCTGATCAACTCCTCAGAACCACCTAGTGGACACGCCAAAATCAACTGCCGGCTACGCCGGAACCACCGGCTCGACTCGCCGGAACCACCGCCGGACATGCAAAATGACCTGCCGGCTACACCAGAACCAGTTGGCGAACACTCCAGAATCCCCTGACGGGCATGCCGGAACCACCTCTCAGTGGTGCCAGAACCACATGCCGGACACTCCGGTATCACATGCCGGGCATGCCGGAACCACATCTCAGAGGTGCCAGAACCACATGCTGGACACTCCGGAATCACTTGCGGGGCTGGCTGGAACCACCTTCCGGTCACGCCAACATCACCTTTCAGCTACGTCAGAACTACTCGGCAGAGACTCCGGAACCACCTGCCGGGCATGTCGCAACCACCTCTCAGAGGTGCCAGAACCAAATGCCGGACACTCCGGAATCACCTGCCGGGCATTCCGGAAACATCTGTCAGATGTGCCAGAACCATTCTCCGGACACGCCGGTAACACCTGCCGAGCTCGCCGGAACCACCTGCTCGACTCGCCAAAACCACCCGCTGGACACGCCAAAATCACCTGCCGGCTACGCCAGAACCACTCGGCAGACACTCCGGAATCATCTGCCGGGCTGGCTGGAACCACCTGCCGGTCACGCCAACATCACCTTTCAGCTCCGCCAGAACCAAATGCCGAAGACTCCGGTATCACCTGATGGGCATGCCAGAACCACCTCTCAGAGGTGCCAGAACCACATGCCGGATACTCCGGAATCACCTGCCGGGCATGCTGGAACCACGTGCTGGACATGCCGAAATCACCTGCCGGACATGCCGGAACCACCAGCTCGACTCGCCGGAACCATTGCCGGACATGCAAAATCACCTGCCGGCTATGCCTGAACCACTTGGGGAACACTCCGGAATCACCTGCCGGGCATGGCGGAAACACCTCTCAGACATGCCGGAACCACATGCCAATGACACCCGAAGCACCTGCCGAGCACGCCAGAACCACCTGCTCGACTCGCCAAAACCACGTTCTGGACACGCTAAAATCACCTGCCGGCTCCGCCACAACAATTTGGTGAACTCTTCGGAATCACCTGCCGGGCTGGCTGGAACCACCTGCCGGTCACGCCAACATCACCTGCCAGCTATGCCAGAACCACTTGGCGGACACTCCGGAAACACCTGTCGGGCCGGCCGGAACCACCTCTCAGACGTGCCAGAACCATGTGCCTGAGATGCCGGAAACACACCCCGAACAGACCGAAACCACCTGCCAGACCCGCCTGAAACCCCTGGCGAGCACGCCTGATCCACCTGCTCAACTAGCCGGAAGGACCTTCCTGACACGCCAAAATCACCTGCCAGGTATACCAGAACCACTTGGTGGACACTCCGGAATCATCTGCCGGACATGCCAGAACCGGCTCTCAGACACACCAGAACCACGAGACAGAGACGCCGGAAGCACCAGCTGAGCATGCCTGAGCCACTTGCTCGACTCGCAAGAAACACCTGTCGGACATGCCAAAATCACCTGCCGGGTACGCCAGAAACACTTGGCGGACGCTCCAGAATCACCTGTCGGGCGTGCTGGAACCACCTCTCAGACTTGCCAGAACCATGTTCTGGACACGCCGGTACCACCTGCCGAGTATGCCGGAACCAGCTGATCCAGTCCCCAGAACCACCTAGTGGACACGCCAAAATCAACTGCCGGCTACTCCAGAACCACTCAGCAGACACTCCGGAATCACAAGCCAGGCATTCCGGAACCACCTCTCAGAGGTGCCAGAACCAAATGCCGGACACTCCGGTATCACCTGCCGGGCATGCCGGAACCACCTCTCAGAGGTGCCAGAACCACATGCCGGACACTCAGAATCACCTGCCGGGCATGCCGGAACCACCTGCTGGACATGCCGCAATCACCTGCCGGACATGCCGGAACCACCGGCTCGACTCGCCGGAACCATTGCCGGACATGCAAAATCACCTGCCGGCTATGCCAGAACCACTTGGGGAACACTCCGGAATCATCTGCCGGGCATGGCGGATCCACCTCTCAAACATGCCGGAACGACATGCCAATGACACTCGAAGCACCTGCCGAGCACGCCAGAACCACCTGCTTGACTCGCCAAAACCACCTGCTGGACACGCCAAAATCACCTGCCAGCTATGCCAGAACCACTTGGCGGACAACATGGAAACACCTGTCGGGCCGGCCGGAACCACCTCTCAGACTTGCCAGAACCATGCGCCTGAGATGCCGGATCCACACCCCGAACAGACCGAAACCACCTGCCAGACCCGCCTGAACCACCTGCCGAGCACGCCGGAACCACCTACTAGACTCGCTGGAACCACCTACCTGACACGCTAAAATCACCTTCCGGGTATGCCACAACCACTTGGTGGACACTCCGGAATCATCTGCCGGACATGCCAGAACCAGCTCTCAGACACACCAGAACCACGTGCCAGAAACGCCGGAAGCACCTGCTGAGCATGCCTGAACCAAATGCCCGACTTGTAAGAAACACCTGGCAGACACGCCAAAATCACCTGCCGGGTACGCCAGAACCACGTGGCGGACACTCCGGAATCACCTGTCGGGCATGCCGGAACCAACTCTCAGACGTGCCAGAACCTCGTGCCGGACACGCCAGAACCACCTGCCGGACAGTCCGGAAACACATGCTGGACACGCCGGAACCACCGGCTCGACTCGCCGGAACCACCAACGGACATGCAAAATGACCTGCCGGCTACGCCAGAACCACTTGGCGAACACTCCGAAATCACCTGTCGGGCATGCCGGAACCACCTCTCAGAGGTGCCAGAACCACATGCCGGACACTCCGGAATCACCTGCCGGGCATGCCGGAACCATCTCTCAGACGTGCCAGAACCATGTTCCGGACACGCTTGTACCACCTGCCGAGCTCGCCGGAACCACCTGCTGGACACGCCAAAATCACCTGCCGGCTACGCCAGAACCACTCGGCAGAAACTCCGGTATCACATGCCGGGCTGGCTGGAACCACCTGGCGGTCACGCCAACATCACCTTTCAGCTATGCCAGAACCACTTGGCGGACACTCCGGAAACACCTGTCGGGCCGGCCGGAACCACCTCTCAGACGTGCCTGAACCATGTGCCTGAGATGCCGGAACCACTACCCGAACAGACCGAAACCACCTGCCAGACCCGCCTGAACCACCTGGCGAGCACGCCTGATCCATCTGCTCAACTAGCCGGAACCACCTTCCTGACATGCCAAAATCACCTGCCAGGTCTACCAGAACCACTTGGTGGACACTCCGGAATCATCTGCCAGAAATGCCAGAACCAGCCCTCTGACACACCAGAACCACGTGCCGGACACGCCGGAAGCACCTGCTGATCATGCCTGAGCCACATGCTCGACTTGCAAGAAACACCTGCCAGACACGCCAAAATCACCTGCCGGGTACGCCAGAACCACGTGGCGGACTCTCCGGAATCACCTGTCGAGCATGCCGGAACCAACTCTCAGACGTGCCAGAACCTCGTGCCGGACACGCCAGAACCACGTGCCGGACAGACCGGAAACACCTGCCGGACACTCCGGAAGCACCGGCTTGACTCACCAGAACCACCGCCGGACATGCAAAATGACCTGCCTTCTACGCCAGAACCACGTGGCAGACACTCCGGAATCACCTGTCGGGCATGCCGGAACCAACCCTCAGACGTGCCAGAACCTCGTGCCGGTCACGCCAGAACCACCTGCCGGACACGCCGGAACCACCGGCTCAACTCGCCGGAACCACCGCCGGACATGCAAAATGACCTGCCGGCTACGCCAGAACCACTTGGCGAACACTCCGGAATCACCTGTCGGGAATGCCGGAACCGCCTCTCAGACTTCCAGAACCATGTTCCGGACACGCCGGTACCACCTGCCGAGTATGCCGGAACCACCTGATCCACTCCCCAGAACCACCTGCTGGACACGCCACAATCACCTGCCGACTACGCCAGAACCACTCGGCAGACACTCCGTAACCACCTGCCGGGCATGCCGGAACCACCTCTCAGAGGTGCCAGAACCACATGCCGGACACTCCGGAATAACCTGCCTGGCATGCCGGAACCATCTCTAAGACGTGCCAGAACCATGTTCCGGACACGCTGGTACCACCTGCCGAGCTCGCCAGAACCACCTGCTGGAAACGCCAAAATCACCTGCCGGCTACGCCAAAACCAAACGGCAGACACTCAGGAATCACCTGCCGGGCTGGCTGGAACCACCTGCCGGTCACGCCAACATCACCTTTCAGCTACGCCAGAACCACTTGGCGGACACTCCGGAAACACCTCTCCGGCCGGCCGGAAACACCTCTCAGACGTCCCAGAACCATGTGCCTAAGATGCCGGAACCACTCCCCGAACAGACCGAAACCACCTGCCAGAGCCGGCTGAACCCCCTGGCGAGCACGCCTGATCCACCTTCTCAACTAGCCGGAACCACCTTCCAGACACGCCAAAATCACCTGCCAGGTCTACCAGAACCACTTGGTGGACACTCCAGAATCATCTGCCAGAAATGCCAGAACCAGCCCACTGACACACCAGAACCACGTGCCGGACACGCAGGAAGCACCTGCTGATCATGCCTGAGCCACATGCTCGACTTGCAAGAAACACCTGCCAGACACGCCAAAATCACCTGCCGGGTACGCCAGAACCACGTGGCGGACTCTCCGGAATCACCTGTCGGGCATGCCGGAACCAAGTCTCACACGTGCCAGAACCTCGTGCCGGACACGCAAGAACCACGTGCCGGACAGACCGGAAACACCTGCCGGACACGCCGGAACTACCGGCTTGACTCGCCAGAACCACCGCCGGACATGCAAAATGACCAGCCGGCTATGCCAGAACCACTTGGCGAACACTCCGGAATCACCTGTCGGGCATGCCGGAACCACCTCTCAGACGTGCCAGAACCATGTGCCTGAGATGCCGGAACCACTCCCCGAACAGACCGAAACCACCTGCCAGACCCGCCTGAACCCCCTGGCGAGCACGCCTGATCCACCTGCTCAACTAGCCGGAACCACCTTCCTGAAACGCCAAAATAACCTGCCGGCTACGTCACAACCATTTGGTGAACTCTTCGGAATCACCTGCCGGGCTGGCTCCAGAACCACTTGGCAGACACTCCGAAACCACCTGCCGGGCATGCCGGAACCACCTCTCAGACATGCCGGAACGACATGCCAATGACACCGGAAGCACCTGCCGAGCACGCGAAAACCACCTGCTCGACTCGCCAAAACCACCTGCTGGACACGCCAAAATCATCTACTGGCTACGCCACAACCATTTGGTGAACTCTTCGGAATCACCTGCCGGGCTTGCTGGAACCACCTGCCGGTCACGCCAACATCACCTGCCAGCTATGCCAGAACCTCTTGGCGGACACCATGGAAACACCTGTCGGGCCGGCCGGAACCACCTCTCAGACGTGCCAGAACCATGAGCCTGAGATGCCGGAACCACTCCCAGAACAGACCGAAACCACCTGCCAGACCCGCCTGAACCCCCTGGTTAGCACGCCTGATCCACCTGCTCAACTAGCCGGAACCAACTTGCTGACACGCCAAAATCACCTGCCAGGTATACCAGAACCACTTGGTGGACACTCCGGAATCATCTGCCGGACATGCCTGAATCAGCTCTTAGACACACCAGAACCACGTGCTAGAGACGGCGGAAGCACCAGCATAGCATGCCTCAGCCACCTGCTCGACTCGCAAGATACACCTGTCGGACATGCCAAAATCTCCTGCCGGGTACGCCAGAAACACTTGGAGGACGCTCCGGAATCACCTGTCGGGCGTGCCGGAACCACCTCTCAGACTTGCCAGAACCATGTTCTGGACACGCCGGTACCACCTGCCGAGTATGCCGGAACCAGCTGATCCACTCCCCAGAACCACCTAGTGGACACGCCAAAATCAACTGCCGGCTACGCCAGAACCACTCGGCAGACACTCCGGAATCACAGGCCAGGCATTCCGGAACCACCTCTCAGAGGTGCCAGAACCAAATGCCGGACACTCCGGTATCACCTGCCGGGCATGCCGGAACCACCTCTCAGAGGTGCCAGACCCACATGCCGGACACTCCGGAATCACCTGCCGGGCATGCTGGAACCACGTGCTGGACATGCCGGAACCACCTGCCGGACATGCAGGAATCACCTGCCGGACATGCCGGAACCACGGGCTCGACTCGCCGGAAGCATTGCTGGACATGCAAAATCACCTGCTGGCTACGCCAGAACCACTTGGCGAACACTCCGGAATCACCTGCCGGGCATGTCGGAACCACTTCTCAGAGGTGCCAGAATCACATGCCGGACACTCCGGGATCACCTACTGGGCATGGCGGAACCACCTCTCAGATATGCCGGAACCACATGCCAATGACACCGGAAGCACCTGCCGAGCACGCCAGAACCACCTGCTCGACTCGCCAAAACCACCTGCTGGACACGCCAAAATCACCTACCGGCTACGCCACACCATTTGGTGAACACTTCAGAATCACCTGCCGGGCTGGCTGGAACCACCTGCTGGTCACGCCAACATCACCTGCCAGCTATGCCAGAACCACTTGGCGGACACCATGGAAACACCTGTCGGGCCGGCCGGAACCACCTATCTGACGTACAAGAACCATGTGCCTGAGATGCTGGAACCACACCGCGAAAAGACCGAAACCACCTGCCAGACCCACCTGAACCACCTGACGAGCCCGCCGCAACCACCTACTCGACTCGCAGGAACCACCTACGTGACACGCTAAAATCACCTGTCGGGTATGCCACAACCACTTGGTGGACACTCCAGAATCATCTGCCGGACATGCCAGAACCAGCTCTCAGACACACCAGAACCACGTGCCAGACACGCCGGATGCACCTACTGATCGTGCCTGAGCCAAATGCTCGGCTTGCCAGAAACACCTGCCAGACACGCCAAAATCACCTACCGGGTACGCCAGAACCACGTGGGGGACACTCGGGAATCACCATTCGGGCATGCCGGAACCAACTCTCAGACGTGCCAGAACCTCGTGCCGGACACGCCAGAACCACCTGCCAGACAGACCGGAAACACCTGCTGGACACGCTGGAACCACCGGCTCGACTCGCCGGAACCACCGCCGGACATGCAAAATGACATGCCGGCTACGCCAGAACCACTTGGCGAACACTCCGGAATCACCTGCCGGGCATGCCGGAACCATCTCTCAGACGTGCCAGAACCATGTTCCGGACACGCCGGTACCACATGCCGAGCTCGCCGGAACCACCTGCTGGACACGCCAAAATCACCTGCCGGCTACGCCAGAACCACGCAGCAGACACTCCGGAATCAACTGTGGGGCTGGCTAGAACCACCTGCCGGTCACGCCAACATCAGGTTTCAGCTACGCCAGAACCACATTGCGGACACTCCGGAAAATCCTGTCGGGCATGCCGGAACCAACTCTCAGACGTGCCAGAACCTCGTGCCGGACACGCCACAACCACCTGCCTGACAGACCGGAACGACCTGCTGGACACGCCGGAACCACTGGCTCGAGTCGCCGGAACCACCGCCGGACATGCAAATGACCTGCCGGCTACGCCAGAACCACTTGGCGAACACTCCGGAATCACCTGTCGGGCATGCCGGAACCACCTCTCAGACTTGCCAGAACCATGTTCCGGACACGACGGTACCACCTGCCGAGTATGCCGGAACCACCTGATCCACTCCCCAGAACCACCTGCTGGACACGCCAGAATCACCTGCCGACTACACCAGAACCACTCGGCAGACACTCCGGAATCACCTGCGGGGCTGGCTGGAACCACCTGCCGGTCACGCCAACATCACCTTTCAGCTACGCCAGAACCACTTGGCGGAAACTCCGGAACCACCTGTCGGGCCGGCCGCAACCACCTCTCAGACATGCCAGAACCATGTGCCTGAGATGCCGGAACCACTCCCCGAACAGACCGAAACCACCTGCCAGACCCGCCTGAACCCCCTGGCGAGCACGCCTGATCCACCTGGTCCAACTAGCCGGAACCACCTTCCTGACACGCCAAAATCACCTGCCAGGTATACCAGAACCACTTGGTGGACACTCAGGAATCATCAGCCGGACATGCCAGAACCAGCTCTCAGACACACCAGAACCACGTGCCAGAGACGCCGGAAGCACCAGCTGAGCATGCCTGAGCCACCTGCTCGACTCGCAAGAAACTCCTGTCGGACATGCCAAAATCACCTGCCGGGTACGCCAGAAACACTCGGCAGACACTCCGGAATCACAGGCCAGGCATTCCGGAACCACCTCTCAGAGCTGCCAGAACCACGTGCCGGACACTCCGGAATCACCTGCCGGGCATGCTGGAACCACATGCTGGACATGCCGGTACCACCTGCCGGACATGCCAGAACCACCTGCCGGACGTTCCGGAACAACCGGCTCGACTCGCCGGAACCATTGCCGGACATGCAAAATCACCTGCCGGCTACGCCAGAACCACTTGGCGAACACTCCGGTATCACCTGCCGGGCATGCCGGAACCACCTCTCAGAGGTGCCAGAACCACATGCCGGACACTCCGGAATCACCTGCCGGGCATGCCGGAACCACCTGACGGACATGCCGGAACCACCGGCTCGACTCGCCGGAACCATTGCCGGACATGCAAAATCACCTGCCGGCTATGCCAGAACCACTTGGCGGACAACATGGAAACACCTGTCGGGCCGGCCGGACCCACCTCTCAGACGTGCCAGAACCATGTGCCTGAGATGCCGGAACCACACCCCGAAAAGGCCGAAACCACCTGCCAGACCCGCCTGAACCACCTGCCGAGCACGCCGGAACCACCTACTCCACTCGCCGGAATCACCTACCTGACACGCTAAAATCACCTGCCGGGTATGTCACAACCACTTGGTGGACACTCCGGAATCATCTGCCGGACATGCCAGAACCAGCTCTCAGACACACCACAACCACGTGCCAAACACGCCGGAAGCACCTGCTGATCATGCCTGAGCCAAATGCTCGACTTGCCAGAAACACCTGCCAGACACGCCAAAATCACCTGCCGGGTACGCCAGAACCACGTGGCGGACACTCCGGATTCACCTTTCGGGCATGCCGGAAACAACTCTCAGATGTGCCAGAACCTCGTGCCGGACACGCAAGAATCACCTGCCGGACAGACCAGAAACACCAGCTGGACACGCCGGATCCACACGCTCGACTCGCCGGAACCACCGCCGGACATGCCGGAACCACCTCTCAGAGGTGCCAGAACCACATGCCGGACACTCCGGAATCACCTGCCGGGCATGCCGGAACCATCTCTCAGACGTGCCAGAACCATGCTCCGGACACGCCGGTACCACCTGCCGAGCTCGCCGGAACCACCTGCTCGACTCGCCAAAACCACCCGCTGGACACGCCAAAATCACCTGCCGGCTACGCCAGAACCACTCGGCAGACACTCCGGAATCATCTGCCGGGCTGGCTGGAACCACCTGCCGGTCACGCCAACATCACCTTTCAGCTCCGCCAGAACAAAATGCCGAAGACTCCGGTATCACCTGCTGGGCATGCCAGAACCACCTCTCAGAGGTGCCAGAACCACATGCCGGATACTCCGGAATCACCTGCCGGGCATGCTGGAACCACCTGCTGTACATGCCGAAATCACCTGCCGGACATGCCGGAACCACCAGCTCGACTCGCCGGAACCATTGCCGGACATGCAAAATCACCTGCCGGCTATGCCTGAACCACTTGGGGAACACTCCGGAATCACCTGCCGGGCATGGCGGAACCACCTCTCAGACATGCCGGAACCACATGCCAATGACACCGGAAGCACCTGCCGAGCACGCCAGAACCACCTGCTCGACTCGCCAAAACCACCTGCTGGACACGCCAAAATCACCTGCCGGCTCCGCCACAACAATTTGGTGAACTCTTAGGAATCATCTGTCGGGCTGGCTGGAACCACCTGCCGGTCACGCCAACATCACCTGCCAGCTATGCCAGAACCACTTGGCGGACACTCCGGAAACACCTGTCGGGCCGGCCGGAACCACCTCTCAGACGTGCCAGAACCATGTGCCTGAGATGCCGGAAACACACCCCGAACAGACCGAAACCACCTGCCAGACCCGCCTGAACCCCCTGGCGAGCACGCCTGATCCACCTGCTCAACTAGCCGGAAGGACCTTCCTGACACGCCAAAATCACCTGCCAGGTATACCAGAACAACTTGGTGGACACTCCGGAATCATCTGCCGGACATGCCAGAACCGGCTCTCAGACACACCAGAACCACGAGACAGAGACGCCGGAAGCACCAGCTGAGCATGCCTGAGCCACTTGCTCGACTCGCAAGAAACACCTGTCGGACATGCCAAAATCACCTGCCGGGTACGCCAGAAACACTTGGCGGACGCTCCAGAATCACCTGTCGGGCGTGCTGGAACCACCTCTCAGACTTGCCAGAACCATGTTCTGGACACGCCGGTACCACCTGCCGAGTATGCCGGAACCAGCTGATCCAGTCCCCAGAACCACCTAGTGGACACGCCAAAATCAACTGCCGGCTACGCCAGAACCACTCGGCAGACACTCCGGAATCACAAGCCAGGCATTCCGGAACCACCTCTCAGAGGTGCCAGAACCAAATGCCGGACACTCCGGTATCACCTGCCGGGCATGCCGGAACCACCTCTCAGAGGTGCCAGAACCACATGCCGGACACTCAGAATCACCTGCCGGGCATGCCGGAACCACCTGCTGGACATGCCGGAATCACCTGCCGGACATGCCGGAACCACCGGCTCGACTCGCCGGAACCATTGCTGGACATGCAAAATCACCTGCCGGCTATGCCAGAACCACTTGGGGAACACTCCGGAATCACCTGCCGGGCATGGCGGATCCACCTCTCAGACATGCCGGAACCACATGCCAATGACACTGGAAGCACCTGCCGAGCACGCCAGAACCACCTGCTTGACTCGCCAAAACCACCTGCTGGACACGCCAAAATCACCTTCCGGCTACGCCACAACCATTTGGTGAACACTTCGGAATCACCTGCCGGTCTGGCTGGAACCACCTGCCGGTCACGCCAACATCACCTGCCAGCTATGCCAGAACCACTTGGCGGACAACATGGAAACACCTGTCGGGCCGGCCGGAACCACCTATCAGACGTGCCAGAACCATGTGCCTGAGATGCCGGAACCACACCCCGAACAGACCGAAACCACCTGCCAGACCCGCCTGAACCACCTGCCGAGCACGCCGGAACCACCTACTCGACTCGCTGGAACCACCTACCTGACACGCTAAAATCACCTCCCGGGTATGCCACAACCACTTGGTGGACACTCCGGAATCATCTGCCGGACATGCCAGAACCAGCTCTCAGACACACCAGAACCACGTGCCAGACACGCCGGAAGCACCTGCTGAGCATGCCTGAGCCAAATGCTCGACTTGTAAGAAACACCTGGCAGACACGCCAAAATCACCTGCCGGGTACGCCAGAACCACGTGGTGGACACTCCGGAATCACCTGTCGGGCATGCCGGAACCAACACTCAGACGTGCCAGAACCTCGTGCCGGACACGCCAGAACCACCTGCCGGACAGTCCGGAAACACATGCTGGACACGCCGGAACCACCGGCTCGACTCGCCGGAACCACCACCGGACATGCAAAATGACCTGCCGGCTACGCCAGAACCACTTGGCGAACACTCCGAAATCACCTGTCGGGCATGCCGGAACCACCTCTCAGACTTGCCAGAACCAAGTTCCGGACACGCCGGTACCACCTGCCGAGTATGCCGGAACCACCTGATACACTCCCCAGAACCACCTGCTGTATACGCCAGAATCACCTGCCGGCTGCTCCAGAAGCACTCGGCAGACATTCCGTAACCAACTGCCGGGCATGCCGGAACCACCTCTCAGAGGTGCCAGAACCACATGCCGGACACTCCGGAATCACCTGCCGGGCATGCCGGAACCATCTCTCAGACGTGCCAGAACCATGTTCCGGACACGCTTGTACCACCTGCCGAGCTCGCCGGAACCACCTGCTGGACACGCCAAAATCACCTGCCGGCTACGCCAGAACCACTCGGCAGACACTCCGGTATCACATGCCGGGCTGGCTGGAACCACCTGGCGGTCACGCCAACATCACCTTTCAGCTACGCCAGAACCACTTGGCGGACACTCCGGAAACACCTGTCGGGCCGGCCGCAACCACCTCTCAGACGTGCCAGAACCATGTGCCTGAGATGCCGGAACCACTCCCCGAACAGACCGAAACCACCTGCCAGACCCGCCTGAACCCCCTGGCGAGCACGCCTGATCCACCTGCTCAACTAGCCGGAACCACCTTCCTGACATGCCAAAATCACCTGCCAGGTCTACAAGAACCACTTGGTGGACACTCAGGAATCATCTGCCAGAAATGCCAGAACCAGCCCTCTGACACACCAGAACCACGTGCCGGACACGCCGGAAGCACCCGCTGATCATGCCTGAGCCGCATGCTCGACTTGCAAGAAACACCTGCCAGACACGCCAAAATCACCTGCCGGGTACGCCAGAACCACGTGGCGGACTCTCCGGAATCACCTGTCGGGCATGCCGGAACCAACTCTCACACGTGCCCGAACCTCGTGCCGGACACGCCAGAACCACGTGCCGGACAGACCGGAAACACCTGCCGGATACTCCGGAAGCACCGGCTTGACTCGCCAGAACCACCGCCGGACATGCAAAATGACCTGCCATCTACGCCAGAACCACGTGGCGTACTCTCCGGAATCACCTGTCGGGCATGCCGGAACCAACTCTCAGACGTGCCAGAACCTCGTGCCGGTCACGCCAGAACCACCTGCCGGACACGCCGGAACCACCGGCTCGACTCGCCGGAACCACCGCCGGACATGCAAAATGACCTGCCGGCTACGCCAGAACCACTTGGCGAACACTCCGGAATCACCTGTCGGGAATGCCGGAACCGCCTCTCAGACTTCCAGAACCATGATCCGGACACGCCGGTACCACC
Organism: Equus przewalskii; assembly: GCF_037783145.1. NCBI lineage: Eukaryota > Metazoa > Chordata > Mammalia > Perissodactyla > Equidae > Equus > Equus przewalskii. The sequence continues at coordinate 196,484 of NW_027227377.1, read as the reverse complement.
TGCCGAGTATGCCGGAACCACCTGATCCACTCCCCAGAACCACCTGCTGGACATGCCACAATCACCTGCCGACTACGCCAGAACCACTCGGCAGACACTCCGGAACCACCTGCCGGGCATGCCGGAACCACCTCTCAGAGGTGCCAGAACCACATGCCGGACACTCCGGAATCACCTGCCGGGCATGCCGGAACCATCTCTCAGACGTGCCAGAACCATGATCCGGACACGCTGGTACCACCTGCCGAGATCGCCAGAACCACCTGCTGGACACGCCAAAATCTCCTGCCGGCTACGCCAGAACCACACGGCAGACACTCAGGAATCACCTGCCGGGCTGGCTGGAACCACCTGCCGGTCACGCCAACATCACCTTTCAGCTACGCCAGAACCACTTGGCGGACACTCCGGAAACACCTCTCCGGCCGGCCGGAAACACCTCTCAGACGTCCCAGAACCATGTGCCTAAGATGCCGGAACCACTCCCCGAACAGACCGAAACCACCTGCCAGAGCCGGCTGAACCCCCTGGCGAGCACGCCTGATCCACCTTCTCAACTAGCCGGAACCACCTTCCAGACACGCCAAAATCACCTGCCATGTCTACCAGAACCACTTGGTGGACACTCCGGAATCATCTGCCAGAAATGCCAGAACCAGCCCACTGACACACCAGAACCACGTGCCGGACACGCAGGAAGCACCTGCTGATCATGCCTGAGCCACATGCTAGACTTGCAAGAAACACCTGCCAGACACGCCAAAATCACCTGCCGGGTACGCAAGAACCACGTGCCGGACAGACCGGAAACACCTGCCGGACACGCCGGAACCACCGGCTTGACTCGCCAGAACCACCGCCGCACATGCAAAATGACCAGCTGGCTATGCCAGAACCACTTGGCGAACACTCCGGAATCACCTGTCGGGCATGCCGGAACCAACTCTCAGACGTGCCAGAACCTCGTGCCGGTCACGCCAGAACCACCTGCCGGACAGACCAGAAACACATGCTGGATACGCCGCAACAACCGGCTCGACTCGCCGGAACCACCGCCGGACATGCAAAATGACCTGCCGGCTACGCCAGAACCACTTGGCGAACACTCTGGAATCACCTGTCGGGCATGCCGGCACCACCTCTCAGACTTGCCAGAACCATGTTCCGGACACACCGGTACCACCTGCCTAGTATGCCGGAACCACCTGATCCACTCCACAGAACCACCTGCTGGATACGCCAGAATCACCTGCCGGCTACTCCAGAACCACTCGGCAGACACTCCGTAACCAACTGCCGGGCATGCCGGAACCACCTCTCAGAGGTGCCAGAACCACAGGCCGGACACTCCGGAATCACCTACCGGGCATGCCGGAACCATCTCTCAGACTTGCCAGGACCATGTTCCGGACATGTCCTAAAAACCTGCCGAGCTCGCTGGAACCACCGGTTGGACACGCCAAAATCACCTGCCGGCTACACCAGAACCACTCGGCAGACACTCGGGAATCACATGCCAGGCATTCCGGAACCACCTCTCAGATGTGCCAGAACCAAATGCCGGACACTCCGGAATCACCTGCCGGGCATGCCGGAACCACCTGCCGGACACGCCGGAACCACCGGCTCGACTCGCCGGAACCACCGCCGGACATGCAAAATGACCTGCCGGTTACGCCAGAACCACTTGGCGAACACTCCGGAATCACCTGTCGGGCATGCCGGAACCGCCTCTCAGACTTGCCAGAACCATGTTCCGGACACGCCGGTACCACCTGCCGAGTATGCCGGAACCACCTGATCCACTCCCCACAACCACCAGTTGGACACGCCAGAATCACCTGCCGACTACGCCAGAACCACTCGGCAGACACTCAGGAACCACCTGCCGGGCAGGCCGGAACCATCTGTCAGAGGTGCCAGAACCACATGCCGGACACTCCGGAATCACCTGCCGGGCATGCCGGAACCACCTCTCAGAGGTGCCAGAACCACATGCCGGACACTCCGGAATCACCTGCCTGACATGAGGGAACCATCTCTCAGACGTGCCAGAACCATGTTCCGGACACGCTGGTACCACCTGCCGAGCTCGCCGGAACCACCTGCTGGACACTCCAAAATCACCTGCCGGCTACGCCAGAACCACTCGGCAGACACTCCGTAACCAACTGCCGGGCATGCCGGAACCACCTCTCAGGGGTGCCAGAACCACATGCCGGACACTCAGGAATCACCTGCCGGGCATGCCGGAACCATCTCTCAGACGTGCCAGAACCATGTTCCGGACACTCCGGTACCACCTGCCGAGCTCGCCGGAACCACCAGCTGGACACGCCAAAATCAACTGCCGGGTACGCAAGAAACACTTGGCGGACGCTCCGGAATCACCTGTCTGGCATGCCAGAACTAACTCTCAGACTTGCCAGAACCACATGCCGGACACTCCGGAATCACCTGCCTGGCATGAGGGAACCATCTCTCAGACGTGCCAGAACCATGTTCCGGACACGCTGCTACCACCTGCCGAGCTCGCCGGAACCACCTTCTAGACACGCCAAAATCACCTGCCAGCTACGCCAGAACCACACGGCAGACACTCCGGAATCACCTGCCGGGATGGCTGGAAGCACCTGCCGGTCACGCCAACATCATATTTCAGCTATGCCAGAACCACTTGGCGGACACTCCGGAAAAACCTCTCCGGCCGGCCGGAATCACCTCTCAGACGTGCCAGAACCATGTGCCTGAGATGCCGGAACCACTCCCCGAACAGACCGAAACCACCTGCCAGACCCGCCTGAACCCCATGGCAAGCACGCCTGATCCACCTGCTCAACTAGCCGGAACCAACTTCCTGACACGCCACAATCACCTGCCGCCTACGCCACAAATATTTGTTGAACTCTTCGGAATCACCTGCGGGGCTGGCTCCAGAACCACTAGGCAGACACTCCGGAACCAGCTGCCGGGCATGCCGGAACCACCTCTCAGAGGTGCCAGAACCACATGCCGGACACTCCGGAATCACCTGCAGGGCATGCCGGAACCACCTCTCAGAGGTGCCAGAACCACATGCCGGACACTCCGGTATCACCAGCCGGGCATGCCGGAACCACCTCTCAGAGGTGCCAGAACCACATGCCGGACACTCCGGAATCACCTGCAGGGCATGCTGGAACCACGTGCTGGACATGCCGGAACCACCTGCCCGACATCCCGGAACCACCGGCTCGACTCGCCGGAACCATTGCCGGACAGGCAAAATCACCTGCCGGCTACGCCAGAACCACTTGGCGAACAATCCGAAATCACCTGCCGGGCATGGCGGAACCACCTCTCAGAGGTGCCAGAACCACATGCCGGACACTCCGGTATCACCTGCCGGCCATGCCGGAAGCACCTCTCAGAGCTGCCAGAACCACATGCCGGACACTCCGGGATCACCAACCTAGAATGCCGGAATCACCTGCCGGGCATGCCGGAACCACCTGCCGGACATGCCGGAACCACCTTCTCGACTCGCCGGAACCATTGCTGGACATGCAAAATCACCTGGCGGCTACGCCAGAACCACTTGGCGAACACTCCGGAATCACCTGCCGGGCATGGCGGAACCACCTCTCAGACATGCCGGAACCACATGCCAATGACACCGGAAGCACCTGCCGAGCACGCCAGAACTAACTGCTCCACTCGCCAAAACCACCTGCCAGCTATGCCAGAACCACTTGACGGACACCATGGAAACACCTGTCGGGCCGGCCGTAACCACCTCTCAGACCTGCCAGAACAATGTGCCTGAGATGCCGGAACCACACCCCGAACAGACCGAAATCACCTGCCAGACCCGCCTGAACCACCTGACGAGCACGCCGGAAACACCTACTCGACTCGCCGGAACCACCTACCTGACAGGCTAAAATCACATGCCGGGTATGCCACAACCACTTCGTGGACACTCCGGAATCATCTGCCGGACATGCCAGAAGCTGCTCTCAGACACACCAGAACCACGTGCCAGACACGCCGGAAGCACCTGCTGTGGATGCCTGAGCCAAATGCTCGACTTGCCAGAAACACCTGTCAGACACGCCAAAATCACCTGCCGGGTACGCCAGAACCACGTGGCGGACACTCCGGAATCACCTGTCGGGCATGCCGGAACTAACTCTCAGACTTGCCAGAACCAAGTTCCGGACACGCCAGAACCACCTGCCGGACAGACCAGAAACATCTGCTGGACACGCTGGAACCACCGGCTCGACTCGCCGGAACCACCGCCGGACATGCAAAATGACATGCCGGCTACGCCAGAACCACTTGGCGAACACTCCGGAATCACCTGTCGGGCATGCCGGAACCGCCTCTCAGGCTTGTCAGAACCATGTTCCGGACACGACGGTACCACCTGCCGAGTATGCTGGAACCACCTGATCCAATCCCCAGAACCACCTGCTGGACACGCCAGAATCACCTGCCGACTACGCCAGAACCACTCGGCAGACACTCTGGAACCACCTGCCGGGCATGCCGAAACCACCTCTCAGAGGTGCCAGAACCACATGCCGGACACTCCGGAATCACCTGCCGGGCATGCCGGAACCATCTCTCAGACGTGCCAGAACCATGTTGCGGACACGCCGGTACCACATGCCGAGCTCGCCGGAACCACCTGCTGGACACGCCAAAATCACCTGCCGGCTACGCCAGAACCACTCGGCAGACACTCCGGAATCACCTGCGGGGCTGGCTGGAACCACCTGCCGATCACGCCAACATCACATTTCAGCTACGCCAGAACCACTTGGCGGACACTCCGGAAACACCTGTCGGGCAGGCCGGAACCACCTCTCAGACGTGCCAGAACCATGTGCCTGAGATGCCGGAACCACTCCCCGAACAGACCGAAACGACCTGCCAGACCCGCCTGAACCCCCTGGCGAGCACGCCTGATCCACCTGCTCAACTAGCCGCAACCAACTTCCTGACACGCCAAAATCACCTGCCAGGTATACCAGAACCACTTGGTGGACACTCCGGAATCATCTGACGGACATGCCAGAACCAGCTCTCAGACACTCCAGAACCACGTGCCAGAGACGCCGGAAGCACCAGCTGAGCATGCCTGAGCCACCTGCTCGACTCGCAAGAAACACCTGTCGGACATGCCAATATCACCTTCCGGGTACGCCAGAAACACTTGGCGGACGCTCCGGAATCACCTGTCGGGCGTGCCGGAACCACCTCTCAGACTTGCCAGAACCATGTTCCGGACACGCCGGTACCACCTGCCGAGTATGCCGGAACCAGCTGATCCACTCCCCAGAACCACCTAGTGGACACGCCACAATCAACTGCGGACTACGCCAGAACCACTCGGCAGACACTCCAGAATCACATGCCAGGCATTCCGGAACCACCTCTCAGAGGTGCCAGAACCAAATGCCGGACACTCCGGTATCACCTGCCGGGCATGCCGGAACCACCTCTCAGAGGTGCCAGAACCACATGCCGGACACTCCGGAATCACCTGCCGGGCATGCCGGAACCACCTGCTGGACATGCCGGAATCACCTGCCGGACATGCCGGAACCACCGGCTCGACTCGCCGGAACCATTGCCGGACATGCAAAATCAACTACCGGCTATGCCAGAACCACTTGGGTAACACTCCGGAATCACCTGTCGGGCGTGCCGGAACCTCCTCTCAGACTTGCCAGAACCATGTTCTGGACACGCCTGTACCACCTGCCGAGTATGCCAGAACCAGCTGATCCACTCCCCAGAACCACCTAGTGGACACGCCAAAATCAACTGCTGGCTATGCCAGAACCACACGGCAGACACTCCGGAATCACAGGCCAGGCATTCTGAACCACCTCTCAGAGCTGCCAGAACCACATGCCGGTCACTCCGGAATCACCTGCCGGGCATGCTGGAACCACCTGCTGGACATGCCGGAACCACCTGCCGGACATGACAGAACCACCTGCCGGACATTCCGGAACAACCGGTTCGACTCGCCGGAACCATTGCCGGACATGCAAAATCACCTGCCGGCTACGCCAGAACCACTTGGGGAACGCTCCGGAATCACCTGACGGGCATGGCGGAACCACCTCTCAGACATGCCGGAACCACATGCCAATGACACCGGAAGCACCTGCCGAGCACGCCAGAACCACCTGCTCGACTCGCCAAAACCACGTTCTGGACACGCCAAAATCACCTTCCGGCTACGCCACAACCATTTGGTGAACACTTCGGAATCACCTGCCGGGCTGGCTGGAACCACCTGACGGTCACGCCAAGATCACCTGCCAGCTATGCCAGAACCACTTGGCGGACACCATGGAAACACCTGTCGGGCCGGCCGGAACCACCTATCTGACGTGCAAGAACCATGTGCCTGAGATGCTGGAACCACACCGCGAAAAGACCGAAACCACCTGCCAGACCCGCCTGAACCACCTGACGAGCCCGCCGCAACCACCTACTCGACTCGCCGGAACCACCTACCTGACATGCTAAAATCACCTGTCGGGTATGCCACAACCACTTGGTGGACACTCCGGAATCATCTGCCGGACATGCCAGAACCAGCTCTCAGACACACCAGAACCACGTGCCAGACACGCCGGATGCACCTACTGATCATGCCTGAGCCAAATGCTCGACTTGCCAGAAACAACTGCCAGACACGCCAAAATCCCCTTTCCGGGTCCGCCAGAACCACGGGGGGGACACTCGGGAATCACCATTCGGGCATGCCGGAACCAACTCTCAGACGTGCCAGAACCTCGTGCCGGACACGCCAGAACCACCTGCCGGACAGACCGGAAACACCTGCTGGACACGCTGGAACCACCGGCTCGACTCGCCGGAACCACCGCCGGACATGCAAAATGACATGCCGGCTACGCCAGAACCACTTGGCGAACACTCCGGTATCACCTGTCGGGCATGCCGGAACCGCCTCTCAGACTTGCCAGAACCATGTTCCGGACACGACGGTACCACCTGCCGAGTATGCTGGAACCACCTGATCCACTACCCAGAACCACCTGCTGGACACGCCAGAATCACCTGCCGACTACGCCAGAACCACTCGGCAGACACTCCGGAACCACCTGCCGGGCATGCCGGAACCACCTCTCAGAGGTGCCAGAACCACATGCCGGACACTCCGGAATCACCTGCCGGGCATGCCGGAACGATCTCTCAGACGTGCCAGAGCCATGTACAGGATGCGCCGTACCACCTGCCGAGGTCGCCGGAAGCACCTGCTGGACACGCAAAAATCACCTGCCGGCTACGCCAGAACCACTCGGGAGACACTCCGGAATCACCTGCGGGGCTGCCTGGAACCACCTGCCGGTCACGCCAACATCACCTTTCAGCTACGCCAGAACCACTTGGCGGACACTCCAGAACCACCTGTCGGGCCGGCCGGAACCACCTCTCAGACGTGCCAGAACCATGTGCCTGAGATGCCGGAACCACTCCCCGAACAGACCGAAACGACCTGCCAGACCCGCCTGAACCCCCTGGCGAGCACGCCTGATCCACCTGCTCAACTAGCCGGAACCACCTTCCTGACACGCCAAAATCACCTGCCAGGTATACCAGAACCACTTGGTGGACACACCGGAATCATCTGCCGGACATGCCAGAACCAGCTCTCAGACACACCTGAACCACGTGCCAGAGACGCCGGAAGCACCGGCTGAGCATGCCTGAGCCACCTGCTCGACTCGCAAGATACACCTGTCGGACATGCCAAAATCACCTGCCGGGTACGCCAGAAACACTTGGCGGACGCTCCGGAATCACCTGTCGGGCCAGCCTTAACCACCTCTCAGACTTGCCAGAACCATGTTATGGACACGCCGGTACCACCTGCCGAGTATGCCGGAACCAGCTGATCCACTCCCCAGAACCACCTTGTGGACACGCCAAAATCAACTGCCGGCTACGCCAGAACCACTCGGCAGACACTCCTGAATCACAGGCCATGCATTCCGGAACCACCTCTCACAGCTGCCAGAACCACATGCCGGAAACTCCGGAATCACCTGCCGGGCATGCTGGAACCACATGCTGGACATGCCGGAACCACCTGCCGGACATGCCGGAACCACCTGCCGGACATTCCGGAACCACCGGCTCGACTTGCCTGAACCATTGCCGGACATGCAAACTCACCTGCCGGCTACGCCAGAACCACTTGGCGAACAATCCTGTATCACCTGCCGGTCATGCCGGAACCACCTCTCAGAGGTGCCAGAAGCACATGCCGGACATTCCGGAATCACCTGCCGGGCATGCCGGAACCACCTGCCGGACATGCCGGAACCACCTCTCAGAGGTGCCAGAAGCACATGCCGGACATTCCGGAATCACCTGCCGGGCATGCTGGAACCACGTGCTGGACATGCCGGAACCACCTGCCGGACATGCCGGAACCACCTACCGGGCATGCCGGAACCATCTCTCAGACTTGCCAGAACCATGTTCCGGACATGCCCGAACCACCTGCCGAGCTCGCCGGAACCACCGGTTGGACACGCCAAAATCACCTGCCGGCTACACCAGAACCACTCGGCAGACACTCGGGAATCACATGCCAGGCATTCCGGAACCACCTCTCAGATGTGCCAGAACCAAATGCCGGACACTCCGGAATCACCTGCCGGGCAGGCCGGAACCACCTGCCGGACACGCCGGAACCACCGGCTCGACTCGCCGGAACCACCGCCGGACATGCAAAATGACCTGCCGGTTACGCCAGAACCACTTGGCGAACACTCCGGAATCACCTGTCGGGCATGCCGGAACCGCCTCTCAGACTTGCCAGAACCATCATCCGGACACGCCGGTACCACCTGCCGAGTATGCCGGAACCACCTGATCCACTCCCCACAACCACCAGTTGGACACGCCAGAATCACCTGCCGGCTACGCCAGAACCACTTGGCGAACAATCCTGTATCACCTGCCGGTCAGGCCGGAACCACCTCTCAGATGTGCCAGAACCACATGCCGGAAACTCCGGAATCACCTGCCTGACATAAGGGAACCATCTCTCAGACGTGCCAGAACCATGTTCCGGACACGCTGGTACCACCTGCCGAGCTCGCCGGAACCACCTGCTGGACACTCCAAAATCACCTGCCGGCTGCGCCAGAACCGCTCGGCAGACACTCCGTAACCAACTGCCGGGCATGCCGGAACCACCTCTCAGGGGTGCCAGAACCACATGCCGGACACTCAGGAATCACCTGCCGGGCATGCCGGAACCATCTCTCAGACGTGCCAGAACCATGTTCCGGACACTCCGGTACCACCTGCCAAGCTCGCCGGAACCACCAGCTGGACACGCCAAAATCAACTGCCGGGTACGCAAGAAACACTTGGCGGACGCTCCGGAATCACCTGTCGGGCATGCCAGAACCAACTCTCAGACTTTCCAGAACCACATGCCGGACACTCCGGAATCACCTGCCGGGCATGCCAGAACCATCTCTCAGACTTGCCAGAACCATGTTCCGGACACGCCGGTACCACCTGCCGAGCTCGCCGAAACCACCTGCTGGACACGCCAAAATCACCTGCCGGAGACGCCAGAACCACACGGCAGACACTCCGGAATCACCTGCCGGGCTGGCTGGAACCACCTGCCGGTCACGCCAACATCACCTTTCAGCTACGCCACAACCACTTGGCGGACACTCCGGAAACACCTCTCCGGCCGGCCGGAAGCACCTCTCAGACGTGCCAGAACCATGTGCCTGAGATGCCCGAACCACTCCCCGAGCAAACCGAAACCCCCTCCAGACCCGCCTGAAGCCCCTGGCGAACACGCCTGATCCACCTGCTCAACTAGCCGGAACCATCTTCCTGACACGCCAAAATCACCTGCCAGGTATACCAGAACCACTTGGTGGACACTCCGGAATCATCTGTCGGACATGCCAAAACCAGCTCTCAGACACACCAGAACCACGTGCCAGAGACTCCGGAAGCACCAGTTGAGCATGCCTGAGCCACCTGCTCGCCTCGCAAGATACACCTGTCGGGCATGCCAAAATCACCTGCTGGACACGCCAGAACCACTCGGCAGACACTCCGGAACCAGCTGCCGGGCATCCCGGAACCACTTCTCAGAGGTGCCAGAACCAAATGCCGGACGCTCCGGTATCACCTGCCGGGCATGCCAGAACAACCTCTCAGAGGTGCCAGAACCACATGCCGGACACTCCGGAATCACCTGCCGGGCATGCCGGAACCACCTGATCCACTCCCCAGAACCACCTGCTGGACATGCCGGAATAACCTGCCGGATATGCCGGAACCACCGGCTCGACTCGCCGGAACCATTGCCAGACATGCAAAATCACTTGCCGGCTACGCCAGAACCACTTGGCAAACACTCCGGAATCACCTGCCGGGCATGGCGGAACCACCTCTCAGACATGCCGGAACCGCATGCCAATGACACCGGAAGCACCTGACGAGCACGCCAGAACCACCTGCTCGACTCGCCAAAACCACCTGCTGGACACGCCAAAATCACCTTCCGGCTACGGCACAACCATTTGGTGAACACTTTGGAATCACCTGCCGGGGTGGCTGGAACCACCTGCCGGTCACGGCAACATCACCTTTCAGCTACGCCAGAACCACTTGGTGGACACTCCGGAAACACCTCTCCAGCCTGCCGGAACCACCTCTCAGACGTGCCAGAACCATGTGCCTGAGATGCCGGAACCACTCCCCGAACAGACCGAAGCCACCTGACAGACCCACCTGAACCCCCTGGCGAGCACGCCTGATCCCCCTGCTCAACTATCCAGAACCACCTTCCTGACAAGCCAAAATCACCTGCCAGGTATACCAGAACCACTTGGTGGACACTCCGGAATCATCTGCCGGACATGCCAGAACCAGCTCTCAGACACACCAGAACCACGTGCCAGAGACGCCGGAAGCACCAGCTGAGCATGCCTGAGCCACGTGCTCGACTCGCAAGATGCACCTGTCGGACATGCCAAAATCACCTGCCGGGTACGCCAGAAACACTTGGCGGACGCTCCGGAATCAGCTGTCGGGTGTGCCGGAACCACCTCTCAGACTTGCCAGAACCATGTTCTGGACACGCCGGTACCACCTGCCGAGTATGCCGGTACCAGCTGATCCACTCCCCAGAACCACCTAGTGGACACGCCAAAATCAACTGCCGGCTACGCCAGAACCACTCGGCAGACACTCCGGAATCACATGCCAGGCATTCCGGAACCACCTCTCAGAGGTGCCAGAACCAAATGCGGGAGACTCCGGTATCACCTCCCAGGCATGCCGGAACCACCTCTCAGAGGTGCCAGAATCACATGCCGGACACTCCGGAATCACCTGCCGGGCATGCTGGAACCACGTGCTGGACATGCCGGAACCACCGGCTCGACTCGCCGGAACCATTGCCGGAAATGGAAAATCACCTGCCGGCTACGCCAGAACCACTTGGCGAACACTCCGGAATCACCTGCCGGGCTGGCTGGGACCACCTGCCGGTCACGCCAACATCACCTGCCAGCTATGCCAGAACCACTTGGCGGACACCATGGAAACACCTGTCGGGCCGGCCGGAACCACCTATCAGACGTGCCAGAACCATGTGCCTGAGATGCCGGAACCACACCCCGAACAGACCGAAACCACCTGCCAGACCCGCCTGAACCACCTGCCGAGCACGCCGGAACCACCTACTCGACTCGCTGGAACCACCTACCTGACACGCTAAAATCACCTGCCAGGTATGCCACAACCACTTGGTGGACACTCCGGAATCATCTGCGCGACATGCCAGAACCAGCTCTCAGACACACCAGAACCACGTGCCAGAGACGCCGGAAGCACCAGCTGAGCATGCCTGAGCCACCTGCTCGACTCGCAAGAAACACCTGTCGGACATGCCAAAATCACCTTCCGGGTACGCCAGAAACGCTTGGCGGACGCTCCGGAATCAGCTGTCGGGTGTGGGGGAACCACCTCTCAGACTTGCCAGAACCATGTTCTGGACACGCCGGTACCACCTGCCGAGTATGCCGGAACCAGCTGATCCACTCCCCAGAACCACCTAGTGGACACGCCAAAATCAACTGCCGGCTACGCCAGAACCACTCGGCAGACACTCCGGAATCACAGGCCAGGCATTCCGGAACCACCTCTCAGAGGGGCCAGAACCAAATGCCGGACACTCCGGAATCACCTGCCGGGCATGCCGGAACCACCTCTCAGAGGTGCCAGAACCATGTTCCGGACACGCTGGTACCACCTGCCGAGCTCGCCGGAACCACCTGCTGGACACGACAAAATCACCCGCCAGCTACGACAGAACCACATGGCAGACACTCCGGAATCACCTGCCGGGCTGGCTGGAACCACCTGCCGGTCATGGCAACATCAACTTTCAGCTACGCCAGAACCACTTGGCGGACACTCCGGAAACACCTCTCCGGCCGGCCGGAACCACCTCTCAGATGTGCCAGAACCATGTGCCTGAGATGCCGGAACCACTCCCAGAAAAGACCGAAACCACCTGCCAGACCCGCCTGAACCCACTGGCGAGCACGCCTGATCCACCTGCTCAACTAGCCGGAACCACCTTCCTGACACGCCAAAATCACCCGCCGGCTACGCCACAACCATTTGGTGAACTCTTCGGAATCACCTGCCGGGCTGGCTCCAGAACCACTCGGCAGACACTCCGGAACCACCTGCCGGGCATGCCGGAACCACCTCTCAGACATGCCGGTACCACATGCCAATGACACCGGAAGCACCTGCCGAGCACGCCAGAACCACCTGCTCGACTCGCCAAAACCACCTGCTGGACATGCCAAAATCACCTGCCGGACAGACCGGAACCACCTGCTGGACACGCCGGAACCACCGGCTCGAGTTGCCGGAACCACCGCCGGACATGCAAGATGACCTGCCGGCTACGCCAGAACCACTTGGCGAACACTCCGGAATCACCTGTCGGGCATGCCAGAACCACCTCTCAGACTTGCCAGAACCATGTTCCGGACACGCCGGTACCACCTGCCGAGCATGCCGGAACCACCTGATCCACTCCCCAGAACCGCCAGCTGGACACGCCAAAATCACCTGCAGGGTATGCCAGAACCACGTGGCGGACACTCCGGAATCACCTGTCGGGCATGCCGGAACCAACTCTCAGACGTGCCAGAACCTCGTGGCGGACACGCCAGAACCACCTGCCGGAAAGACCGGAAACACCTGCTGGACACACCAGAACCACTCGGCAGACACTCCGGAATCACATTCCAGGCATCCCGGAACCACCTCTCAGAGGTGCCAGAACCAAATGCCGGACACTCCGGTATCACCTGCTGGGCATGCCAGAACAACCTCTCAGAGGTGCCAGAATCACATGCCGGACACTCCGGAATCACCTGCAGGGCCTGCCGGAACCACCTGATCCACTCCCCAGAACCACCTGCTGGACATGCCGGAATCACATGCCGGACATGCCGGAACCACCGGCTTGTCTCGCCGGAACCATTGCCGGACATGCAAAATCACCTGCAGGGTACGCCAGAAACACTTGGCGGACGCTCCGGAATCACCTGTCGGGCGTGCCGGAACCACCTCTCAGACTTGCCAGAACCATGTTCTGGACACGCCGGTACCACCTGCCGAGTAAGCCAGAAACAGCTGATCCACTCCCCAGAACCACCTAGTGGACACGCCAAAATCAACTGCCGGCTACGCCAGAACCACTCGGAAGACACTCCGGAATCACATGCCAGGCATTCTGGAACCACCTCTCAGAGGTGCCAGAACCAAATGCGGGAGACTCCGGTATCACCTCCCGGGCATGCGGGAACCACCTCTCAGAGGTGCCAGAATCACATGCGGGAGACTCCGGAATCACCTGCCGGGCATGCTGGAACCACGTGCTGGACATGCCGGAACCACCGGCTCGACTCGCCGGAACCATTGCCGGACATGGAAAATCACCTGCCGGCTATGCCAGAACCACTTGGCGAACACTCCGGAATCACCTGCCGGGCATGGCGGAACCACCTCTCAGACATGCCGGAACCACAAGCCAATGACACCGGAAGCACCTCCCGAGCACGCCAGAACCAACTGCCAGGCTGGCTGGAACCACCTGCCAGTCACGCCAACATCACCTGCCAGCTATGCCAGAACCACTTGGCGGACACCATGGAAACACCTGTCGGGCCGGCCGGAACCACCTATCAGACGTGCCAGAACCATGTGCCTGAGATGCCGGAACCAAACCCCGAACAGACCGAAACCACCTGCCAGACCCGCCTGAACCACCTGCCGAGCATGCCGGAACCACCTACTCGACTCGCTGGAACCACCTACCTGACACGCTAAAATCACCTGCCAGGTATGCCACAACCACTTGGTGGACACTCCGGAATCATCTGCGGGACATGCCAGAACCAGCTCTCAGACACACCAGAACCACGTGCCAGAGACGCCGGAAGCACCAGCTGAGCATGCCTGAGCCACCTGCTCGACTCGCAAGAAACACCTGTCGGACATGCCAAAATCACCTTCCGGGTACGCCAGAAACACTTGGCGGACGCTCCGGAATCAGCTGTCGGGCGTGGCGGAACCACCTCTCAGACTTGCCAGAACCATGTTCTGGACACGCCGGTACCACCTGCCGAGTATGCCGGAACCAGCTGATCCACTCCCCAGAACCACCTAGTGGACACGCCACAATCAACTGCGGACTACGCCAGAACCACTCGGCAGACAGTCCGGAATCACATGCCAGGCATTCCGGAACCACCTCTCAGAGGTGCCAGAACCAAATGCGGGAGACTCCGGTATCACCTCCCGGCATGCCGGAAACACGTCTCGGAGGTGCCAGAACCACATGCCGGACACTCCGGAATCACCTGCCTGGCATGCCGGAACTATCTCTCAGACGTGCCATAACCATGTTCCGGGCACGCCGGTACCACCTGCCGAGCTCGCCGGAACCACCTGCTGGACATGCCAAAATCACCTGCCGGCTACGCCAGAACCACTCAGCAGACACTCCGGAATCTCCTGCCGGGCATGCCGGAACAACCTGCCGGACATGCCGGAACCACCGGCTCGACTCGCCGGAACCATTGTTGGACATGCAAAATCACCTGCCAGCTACGCCAGAACCACTTGGTGAACACTCCGGTATCACCTGCCGGGCATGCCGGCACCACCTGCCGGTCACGCCAACATCACCTTTCAGCTACGCCAGAACCACTTGGCGGACACTCCGGAAACACCTGTCGGGCCGGCCGCAACCACCTCTCAGACGTGCCAGAACCATGTGCCTGAGATGCCGGAACCACTCCCCGAACAGACCGAAACCACCTGCCAGACCCGCCTGAACCCCCTGGCGAGCACGCCTGATCCACCTGCTCAACTAGCCGGAACCACCTTCCTGACACGCCAAAATCACCTGCCAGGTATACCAGAAACACTTGGTGGACAACCGGAATCACCTGCCAGGCATGCCGGAACCACCTGCTGGACATGCCGGAATCACCTGCCGGACATGCCGGAACCACCGGCTCGACTCGCCGGAACCATTGCCGGACATGCAAAATCACTTGCCGGCTATGCCAGAACCACTTGGGGAACACTGCGGAATCACCTGCCGGGCTGCCTGGAACCACCTGTTGGTCACGCCAACATCACCTTTCAGCTACGCCAGAACCACTCGGCGGACACTCCGGAAACACCTCTCCGGCCGGCCGGAAACACCTCTCAGACGTGCCAGAACCATGTGTCTAAGCTGCCGGAACCACTCCCCGAACAGACCGAAACCACTTGCCTGACCCGCCTGAACCCACTTGCGAGCAAGCCTGATCCACCTGCTCAACTAGCCGGAACCACCTTCCTGACACGCCAAAATAACATGCCGGCTACGCCACAACAATTTGGTGAACTCTTCGGAATCACCTGCCGGGCTGGCTCCAGAACCACTCGGCAGACTCTCCGGAACCACCGGCCGGGCAAGCCGGAACCACCTCTCAGACATGCCGGAACCACATGCCAATGACACCGGAAGCACCTGCCGAGCACGCCAGAACCACGTGCTCGACTCGCCAAAACCACCTGCTGGACACGCCAAAATCACCTGCCGGCTACGCCACAACCATTTGGTGAACTCTTCGGAATCACCTGCCGGCCTTGCTGGAACCACCTGCCGGTCACGCCAACATCACCTGCCAGCTATGCCAGAACCACTTGGCGGTCACCATGGAAACACCTGTCGGGCCGGCCGGAACCACCTCTCAGACGTGCCAGAACCATGTGCCTGAGATGCCGGAACCACTCCCCGCACAGACCGAAACCACCTGCCAGACCCGCCTGAACCCCCTGGTGAGCACGCCTGATCCACCTGCTCAACTAGCCGGAACCAACTTCCTGACACGCCAAAATCACCTGCCAGCTATACCAGAACCACTTGGTGGGCACTCTGGAATCATCTGCCGGACATGCCAGAACCAGCTCTCAGACACACCAGAACCACGTGCCAGAGACGCCGGAAGCACCAGCTGAGCATGCCTCAGCCACCTGCTCGACTCGCAAGATACACCTGTCGGACATGCCAAAATCACCTGCCGGGTACGCCAGAAAAACTTGGCGGACGCTCCGGAATCACCTGTCGGGCGTGCCGGAACCTCCTCTCAGACTTGCCAGAACCATGTTCTGGACATGCCGGTACCACCTGCCGAGTATGCCAGAACCAGCTGATCCACTCCCCAGAACCACATAGTGGACACGCCAAAATCAACTGCCGGCTACGCCGGAAGCACCGGCTCGACTCGCCGGAACCACCGCCGGACATGCAAAATGACCTGCCGGCTACGCCAGAACCACTTGGCGAACACTCCTGAATCACCTGTCGGGCAAGCCGGAACCACCTCTCAGACTTGCCAGAACCATGTTCCGGACACGCCGGTACCACCTGCCGAGTATGCCGGAACCACTTGATCCACTCCCCAGAACCACCTGCTGGACACGCCAGAATCACCTGCCGACTACGCCAGAACCACTCGGCAGACACTCCGGAACCACCTGCCGGACATGCCGGAACCAACTCTCAAAGGTGCCAGAACCGCATGCCGGACACTCCGGAATCACCTGCCGGGCATGCCGGAACCATCTCTCAGACGTGCCAG
Source organism: Equus przewalskii (assembly GCF_037783145.1). Lineage (NCBI taxonomy): Eukaryota > Metazoa > Chordata > Mammalia > Perissodactyla > Equidae > Equus > Equus przewalskii. The sequence continues at coordinate 179,235 of NW_027227377.1, read as the reverse complement.
AACCATGTTCGGGACACGCCTCTACCACCTGCCGAGCTCGCCGGAACCACCCGCTGGACACGCCAAAATCACCTGCCGGCTACGCCAGAACCGCTCGGCAGACACTCAGGAACCACCTCCAGGACAGACCGGAACCACCTGCCGGACATGCCAGAACCACCTGCTTGACTCGCCAGAACCACCTGCCGGACACGCCAGAATCACCACCCGGCTACGCTAAAACCACTTGTCGGACACTCCGGAATCACATGCCGGGCATGCTGGAACCATCTCTCAGACGTGCCACAACCACGTGCCGGAGAGACCGGAAGCACCTGACGAGCTCGCCGGAACCACCTGCTGGACATGCCGGAACCACCTGCCTCACAGGCCAAAATAATATGCTGCATACGCCAAAACCACTTGGCGGACTCTCCAGAATCACCTGCCGGGCATGCCAGCACAACCTCTCAGAAGTGCCAGAAGCACGTGCCGGACAGGCCGGAACCATCTCCGGGACAGACCGGAAACACAGGAAACACTCGCCGGAACCACCTGCTTGACTCACCGGTCCCACCTGCCGGACACGCCAAAATCACCTGCCCGCTACACCAGACCACTTGGCGGACAAGCCGGAATCACGTGAAGTGCATGGTGACACAACCTCTCAGACGTGCCAGAACCTCGTGCCGGAGACACCAGAACCACCTGCTGGACAGACCGGAACCACCTGCCGGACACGCCGGAACCACAGGCTCGACTCGCCGGAACCATTGCCGGACATGCAAATCACCTGCCGGCTACGCCAGAACCACTTGGCGAACACTCCGAAATAACCTACCGGGCATGCCGGAGCCACCTCTCAGACATGCCGGAACCACATGCCAATGACACCAGAAGCATCTGCCTAGCACGTCAGAACCACCTGCTCGACTCGCCAAAATCACCTGCTGGCTACGCCACAACCATTTGGTAACACTTCGGAATCACCTGCCGGGATGGCTGGAACCACCTGCCGGTCACGCCAACATCACCTTTCAGCTACGCCAGAACCACTTGGCGGACACCATGGAAAAACCTGTCGGGCCGGCCGGAACCACCTATCAGACGTGCCAGAACCATGTGCCTGAGATGCCGGAACCACATCCCGAACAGACCGAAACCAACTGCCAGACACGCCTGAACCACCTGCCGAGCACACCGGAACCACCTATTCGATGCGCCGGGACCACCTACCTGACACACCAAAATCACCTTCCGGGTATGCCACAACCACTTGGTGGACACTACGGAATCATCTGCCGGACATGCCAGAACCAGCCCTCAGACACACCAGAACCACGTGCCAGACACGCCGGAAGCACCTGCTGATCATGCCTGAGCCAAATGCTCGACTTGCAAGAAATACCTGACATACACGCCAAAATCACATGCTGGGTACGCCAGAACCAAGTGGCGGACGCTCCGGAATCACCTGCCTGGCATGCCGGAACCATCTCTCAGACGTGCCAGAACCATGTTCCGGACACGCTGGTACCACCTGCCGAGCTCGCCAGAACCACCTGCTGGACACGCCAAAATCACCTGCCGGCTACGCCAGAACCACTCGGCAGACACTCCGGAATCACCTGCCGGGCTGGCAGGAACCACCTGCCGGTCACGCCAACATCACCTTTCAGCTACGCCAGAACCACTTGGCGGACACTCCGGAATCACCTGTCGGGCATGCCGGAACCAACTCTCAGACGTGCCAGAACCTCGTGCCGGTCACGCCAGAACCACCTGCCGGACAGACCGGAAACACCTGCTGGACACGCCGGAACCACCGACTCGACTCGCCGGAACCACCGCCGGACATGCAAAATGACCTGCCGGCTACGCCAGAACCACTTGGCGAACACTCCGGAATCACCTGTCGGGCATGCCGGAACCACTTCTCAGACATGGCATAACCATGTTCCGGACACGCCGGTACCACCTGCCGAGTATGCCGGAACCCCCTGATCCACTCCCCAGAACCACCTGCTGGATACGCCAGAACCACCTGCCAGCTACTCCAGAACCACTCGGCAGACACTCCGTAACCAACTGACGGGCATGCCGGAACCATCTCTCAGACGTGCCAGAACCAAGTTCCGGACATGCCGGAACCACCTGCAGAGCTCGCCGTAACCACCTGCTGGAAAAGCCAAAATCACCTGCCGGCTACTCCAGAACCACTCGGCAGACACTCCGGAATCACATGCCAGGCAATCCGGAACCACCTCTCAGAGGTGCCAGAACCAAATGACGGAAACTCTGGAATCACCTGCCGGGCATGCCGGAACCACCTGCCGGACATGCCGGAACCACCAGCTCGACTCGCCGGAACCATTGCCGGACATGCAAAATCACCTGCCGGCTACGCCAGAACCACTTGGCGAACACTCCGGCATCACCTGCCGGGCATGGCAGAACCACCTCTCAGACGTGCCAGAACCATGTGCCTGAGATGCCGGAACCACACCCCGAACAGACCGAAACCACCTGCCAGACCCGCCTGAACCCCCTGGCGAGCACGCCTGATCCACCTGCTCAACTAGCCGGAACCAGCTTCCTGACACGCCAAAATCACCTGCCAGGTATACCAGAACAACTTGGTGGACACTCCGGAATCATCTGCCGGGCATGGCGGAACCACCTCTCAGAGGTGCCAGAACCACATGCCGGACACTCTGGAATCACCTGCCGGGCATGCCGGAACCATCTCTCAGACGTGCCATAACCATGTTCCGGACACGCCATTACCACCTGCCGAGCTTGCCGGAACCACCTGCTGGACACGCTAAAATCACCTGCCGGGTACGCCAGAACCACACGGCAGACACTCCGGAATCATCTGCCGGACATGCCAGAACCAGCTCTCAGACACACCAGAACTGCGTGCCAGACACGCCGGAAGCACCAGCTGAGCATGCCTGAGCCACCTGCTCGACTCGCAAGATACACCTGTCGGACATGCCAAAATCACCGGCCGGGTACGCCAGAAACACTTGGCGGACGCTCCGGAATCACCTGTCGGGCGTGCCGGAACCACCTCTCAGACTTGCCAGAACCATGTTCTGGACACGCCGGTACCACCTGCCGAGTATGCCGGAACCAGCTGATCCACTCCCCAGAACCACCTAGTGGACACGCCAAAATCAAATGCCGGCTACGCCAGAACCACTCGGCAGACACTCCGGAATCACATGCCAGGCATTCCGGAACCACCTCTCAGAGGTGCCAGAACCAAATGCCGGACAGTCCGGTATCACCTGCCGGGCATGCCGGAACCACCTCTCAGAGGTGCCAGAACCACATGCCGGACACTCCGGAATCACGTGCCGGGCATGCCGGAACCACCTGCTGGACATGCCGGAATCACCTGCCGGACATGCCGGAACCACCGGCTCGACTCCCCGGAACCATTGCCGGACATGCAAAATCACCTGCCTGCTATGCCAGAACCACTTGGGGAACACTCCGGAATCACCTGCCGGGCATGGCGGAACCAGCTCTCAGACATGCCGGAACCACATGGCAATGACACTGTAAGCACCTGCCGAGAACGCCAGAACCACCTGCTCGACTTGCCAAAACCACCTGCTGGACACGCCAAAATCAACTTCCAGCTACGCCACAACGATTTGCTGAACACTTCGGAATCACCTGCCGGGCTGGCTGGAACCACCTGCCGGTCACGCCAACATCACCTGCCAGCTATGCCAGAACCACTTGGCGGACCCCATGGAAACACCTGTCGGGCCGGCCGGAACCACCTATCAGACGCGCCAGAACCATGTGCCTGAGATGCCGGAACCACACCCCGAACAGCCCGAAACCACCTGCCAGACCCGCCTGAACCACCTGCCGAACACGCTGGAACCACCTAATCGACTCGAGGGAACCACCTACCTGACACGCCAAAATCACCTGCCGGGTATGCCGGAACCACCTCTCAGACTTGCCAGAACCATGTTCTGGACACGCCGGTACCACCTGCCGAGTATGCCGGAACCAGTTGATCCACTCCCCAGAACCACCTAGTGGACACGCCAAAATCAACTGCCGGCTACGCCACAACCACTTGGCAGACACTCCGGAATCACATGCCAGGCATTCCGGAACCACCTCTCAGAGGTGCCAGAACCACATGCCGGACACTCCGGAATCACCTGCCGGGCATGCTGGGACCACGTGCTGGACATGCCGGAACCACCTGCCGGACATGACGGAACCACCTGCCGGACATTCCGGAACCACCGGCTCGACTCGCCGGAACCATTGCCGGACATGCAAAATCACCTGCCGGCTACGCCAGAACCACTTGGCGAACACTCCGGTATCACCTGCCGGGCATGCCGGAACCACCTCTCAGAGGTGCCAGAACCACATGCCGGACACTCCGGAATCACCTGCCGGGCATGCCGGAACCACCTGCTGGACATGCCCGAACCACCGGCTCGACTCGCCAGAACCATTGCCGGACATGCAAAATCACCTGCCGGCTATGCCAGAACCACTTGGGGAACACTCCGGAATCACCTGCCGGGCATGGCGGACCACCTCTGAGACATGCCGGAACCACATGCCCATGACACCGGAAGCACCTGCCGAGCACGCCAGAGCCACCTGCTCGACTCGCCAAAACCACCTGCTGGACAAGCCAAAATCACCTGCCGGCTACGCCCGAACCACTCGGCGGACACTACGGAATCACCTGTCGGGCATGCTGGAACCAACTCTCAGACGTGCCAGAACCTCGTGCCGGTCACTCCAGAACCACCTGCCGGACACACCGGAACCACCGGCTCGACTCGCCGGAACCACCGCCGGACATGCAAAATGACCTGCCGGCTACGCCAGAACCACTTGGCAAACACTCCAGAATCACCAGTCGGGCATGCCGGAACCGCCTCTCAGGCTTGCCAGAACCATGTTCCGGACACGCCGGTACCACCTGCCGTGCATGCCGGAAACACCTCTCAGACATGCCGGAACCACATGCCAATGACACCGGAAGCACCTGCCGAGCACGCCAGAACCACCTGCTGGACTCGCCAAAACCACCTGCTGGACACGCCAAAATCACCTGCCGGGTACGCCACAACCATTTGGTGAAATCATCGGAATCACCTGCAGGGCTTGCTGGAATCACCTGCAGGTCACGTCAACATCACCTGCCAGCTATGCCAGAACCACTTGGCGGTCACCATGGAAACACCTGTCGGGCCAGCCGGAACCACCTCTCAGACGTGCCAGAACCATGAGCCTGAGATTCCGGAACCACTCCCCGAACAGACCGAAACCACCTGCCAGACCCGCCTGAACCCCCTGGCGAGCACGCCTGATCCACCTGCTCAACTAGCCGGAACCAACTTCCTGACACGCCAAAATCACCTGCCAGGTATATAAGAACCACTTGGTGGACACTCCGGAATCATCTGCCGGAGATGCCAGAACCAGCTCTCAGACACACCAGAACCACGTGCCAGAGACGCCGGAAGCATCAGCTGAGCATGCCTCAGCCACCTGCTCGACTCGCAAGGTACACCTGTCGGACATGCCAAAATCACCTGCCGGGTACGCCAGAAACACTTGGCGGACGCTCCGGAATCACCTGTCGGGCATGCTGGAACCACCTCTGAGACTTGCCAGAACCATGTTCTGGACACGCCGGTACCACATGCCGAGTATGCCGGAACCAGCTGATCCACTCCCCAGAACCACGTAGTGGACACGCCAAAATCAACTGACGGCTACGCCAGAACCTCTCGGCAGACACTCCGGAATCACATGCCGGGCATTCCGGAACCACCTCTCAGAAGTGCCAGAACCAAATGCCGGACACTCTGGTATCACCTGCCGGGCATGCCGGAACCACATCTCAGAGGTGCCAGAACCACATGCCGGACACTCCGGAATCACCTGCCGGGCATGCCGGAACCACCTGCCGGACATGCCGGAACCACCGGCTCGACTCGCCGGAACCATTGCCGGACATGCAAAATCACCTGCCGGCTATGCCAGAACCACTTGGGGAACAATCCGGGATCCCCTGCCGGGCATGGCGGAACCAACTCTCAGACATGCCGGAACCACATGCCAATGACACCGGTGCACCTGCCAAGCACGCCAGAACCACCTGCTCGACTCGCCAAAACCACCTGCTGGACACGCCAAAATCACCTTCAGGCTACGCCACAACCATTTGGTGAACACTTCAGAATCACCTGCCGGGCTGGCTGGAACCAGCTGCCGGTCACGCCAACATCACCTTTCAGCTACGCCAGAACCACTCGGCAGACACTCCGGAATCACCTGCCGCGCTGGCTGGAACCACCTGCCGGTCACGCCAACATCACCTTTCAGCTACGCCAGAACCAATTGGCGGACACTCCGGAAACACCTGTTGGGCAGGCCGGAATCACCTCTCAGACGTGCCAGAACCATGTGCCTGAGACGCCGGAACCACTCCCCGAACAGACCGAAACCACCTGCCAGACCCGCCTGAACCCCCTGGCGAGCACGCCTGATCCACCTGCTCAACTAGCCGGAACCACCTTCCTAACATGCCAAAATCACCTGCCAGGTATACCAGAACCACTTGGTGGACACTCCGGAATCATCTGCCGGACATGCCAGAACCAGCTCTCAGACACACCAGAACGACGTGCCAGAGACGCCGGAAGCACCAGCTGAGCATGCCTGAGCCACCTACTCGACTCGCAAGATACACCTGTCGGACATGCCAAAATCTCCTGCCGGGTACGCCAGAAACACTTGGCGGACGCTCCGGAATCACCTGTCGGGCGTGCTGGAACCACCTCTCAGACTTGCCAGAACCATGTTCTGGACACGCCGGTACCACCTGCCGAGTATGCCGGAACCAGCTGATCCACTCCCCAGAACCACCTAGTGGACACGCCAAAATCAACTGCCGGCTACGCCAGAGCCACTCGGCAGAAAGTCCGGAATCACAGGCCAGGCATTCCGGAACCACCTCTCAGAGCTGCCAGAACCACATGCCGGACACTCCGGAATCATCTGCCGGGCATGCTGGAACCACATGCTGGACATTCCGGAACCACCTGCCGGACATTCCGGAACCACCGGCTCGACTCGCCGGAACCATTGCCGGACGGGCAAAATCACCTACCGGCTACGCCAGAACCACTTGGCGAACACTGCGGTATCACCTGTCGGGCATGCCGGAACCACCTCTCAGACTTGCCAGAACCAAATGCCGGACACTCTGGTGTCACCTGCCGGGCACGCCGGAACCACCTCTCAGAGGTGCCAGAACCACATGCCGGACACTCCGGAATCACGTGCCGGGCATGCCGGAACCACCTGCCGGACATGCCGGAACCACCGGCTCGCATCGCCGAACCATTGCCGGACATGCACAATCACCTGCCGGCTACGCCAGAGCCACTTGGCGAACACTCCGGAATCACCTGCCGGGCATGGCGGAGCCACCTCTCAGACATGCCGGAACCACATGCCAATGACACCGGAAGCACCTGCCGAGCACGCCAGAACCACCTGCTCGACTCGCCAAAACCACCTGCTGGACACGCCGAAATCACTTGCCGGCTAGGCCACAACCATTTGGTGAACACTTCGGAATCACCTGCCGGGCTGGCTGGAACCATTTGCCGGTCACGCCAACATCACCTGCCAGATATGCCAGAACCACTTGGCGGACAACATGGGAACACCTGTCGGGCCGGCCGGAACCACCTATAAGACGTGCCAGAACCATGTGCCTGAGATGCCGGAACCACTCCCTGAACAGTCCGAAACCACCTGCCACACCCGCCTGAAACACCTGCCGAGCACGCCGGAACCACCTACTCGACTCGCTGGAACCACCTACCTGACACGCTAAAATCACCTGCCGGGCATGCCACAACCACTTGCTGGACACTCCGGAATCATCCGCCGGACATGCCAGAACCAGCTCTCAGACACACCAGAACCACGTGCCAGACACGCCAGAAGCACCTGATGATAATTCCTGAGCCAAATGCTCGACTTGCCAGAAACACCTGCCAGACACGCCAAAATCACCTGCCGGGTACGCCAGAACCACGTGGCGGACACCCCGGAACCACCTCTCGGGCGTGCCGGAACCACCTCTCAGACTTGCCAGAACCATGTTCTGGACACGCCGGTACCACCTGCCGAGTATGCCGGAACCAGCTGATCCACTCCCCAGAACCACCTGCTGGACACGCCAGAATCACCTGCCGACTATGCCAGAACCACTCGGCAGACACTCCGGAACCACCTGCCGGGCATGCCGGAACCACTTCTCAGAGGTGCCAGAACCAAATGCTGGACACTCCGGTATCACCTGCCGGGCATGCCGGAACCATCTCTCAGACGTGCCAGAACCATGTTCCGGACACGCCGGTACCACCTGCCGAGCTCGCCGGAACCACCTGCTGGACACGCCAAAATCACCTGCCGGCTACCCCACAACCAGTTGGTGAACTCTTCGGAATCACCTGCCGGGCTTGCTGGAACCACCTGCCGGTCACGCCAACATGACCTTTCAGCTACGCCGGAACCTCTTGGCGGACACTCCGGAAACACCTGTAGGGCCGGCCGGAACCACCTCTCAGACGTGCCAGAACCACGAGCCTGAGACGCCGGAAGCACCAGCTGAGCATGCCTGAGCCACCTGCTCGACTCGCAAGATACACCTGTCGGACATGCCAAAATCAACTGCCGGGTACGCCAGAAACACTTGGCGGACGCTCCGGAATCACGTGTTGGGCGTGCCGGAACCACCTCTCAGACTTGCCAGAACCATGTTCTGGACACGCCGGTACCACCCGCCGAGTATGCCGGAACCAGCTGATCCACTCCCCAGAACCACCTAGTGGACACGCCAAAATCAACTGCCGGCTACGCCAGAAGCACTCGGCAGACACTCCGGAATCACAGGCCAGGCATTCCGGAACCACCTCTCAGAGATGCCAGAACCACACGCCGGACACTCCGGAATCACCTGTCGGGCATGCCGGAACCAACTCTCAGACGTGCCAGAACCTCGTGCCGGACACGCCAGAACCACCTGCCGGACAGACCGGAAACACATGCTGGACACGCCGGAACCACCGGCTTGACTCGCCGGAACCACCGCCGGACATGCAAAATGACCTGCCGGCTACGCCAGAACCACTTGGCGAACACTCCGGAATCACCTGTCGGGCATGCCGGAACCACCTCTCAGAGGTGCCAGAACCCCATGCCGGACACTCCGGTATCACCTGCCGGGCATGCCGGAACCACCTCTCAGAGGTGCCAGAACCACATGCTGGACACTCCGGAATCACCTGCGGGGCATGCCGGAACCACCTCTCAGACTTGCCAGAACCATGTTCCGGACACGCCGGTACCCCCTGCTGAGTATGCCGGAACCACCTGATCCACTCCCCAGAAGCACCTGCTGGACACCCCAGAATTACCTGCCGGCTACGCCAGAACCACTCGGCAGACACTCCGGAACCACCTGCTGGGCATGCCGGAACCACCTCTCAGAGGTGCCAGAACCACATGCCGGACACTCCGGAATCACCTGCCGGGCATGCCGGAACCATCTCTCAGACGTGCCAGAACCATGTTCCTGACACGCCGGTACCACCTGCCGAGCTCGCCGGAAACACCTGTTGGACACGCCAAAATCACCTGCCGGAGACGCCAGAACCATTCAGCAGACTCTCCGGAATCACCTGCCGGACTGGCTGGAACCACCTGCCGGTCACGCCAACATGACCTTTCAGCTACGCCGGAACCTCTTGGCGGACACTCCGGAAACACCTGTAGGGCCGGCCGGAACCACCTCTCAGACTTGCCAGAACCATTTTCTGGACACGCCGGTACCACCTGCCGAGTAAGCCGGAACCAGCTGATCCACTCCCCAGAACCACCTAGTGGACACGCCAAAATCAACTGCCGGCTATGCCAGAACCACTCGGCAGACACTCAGGAATCACATGCCAGGCATTCCGGAACCACCTCTCAGAGGTGCCAGAACCAAATGCCGGACACTCCGGTATCACCTGCCGGGCATGCCGGAACCACCTCTCAGAGGTGCCAGAACCACATGCCGGACACTCAGGAATCACCTGCCGGGCATGCCGGAACCACCTGCTGGACATGCAGGAATCACCTGCCGGACATGCCGGAACCACGGGCTCGACTCGCCGGAACCATTGCAGGGAATGCAAAATCACCTGCTGGCTACACCAGAACCACTTGGCGAACACTCCGGAATCACCTGTCGGGCATGCCGGAACCAACTCTCAGACGTGCCAGAACCTCGTGCCGGTCACGCCAGAACCACCTTCCGGACAGACCGGAAACACCTGCTGGACACGCCGGAACCACGGGCTCGACTCGCCGGAACGACCACCGGACATGCAAAATGACCTGCCGGCTATGCCAGAACCACTTGGCAGACACTCCGTAACCAACTGCCGGGCATGCCGGAACCACCTCTCAGAGGTGCCAGAACCACATGCCGGACACTCCGGAGTCACCTGATGGGCATGCCGGAACCATCTCTCAGACGTGCCAGAACCATGTTCCGGACACGCCGGTACCACATGCCGAGCTCGCCGGAACCACCTGCTGGACACTCCAAAATCACCTGCCGGCTACGCCAGAACCACTCGGCAGACACTCTGGAATCACATGCCGGGTATTCCGGAACCACCTCTCACAGGTGCCAGAACCAAATGCTGGACACTCCGCTATCACCTGCCGGGCATGCCGGAACCACCTCTCAGAGGTGCCAGAACCACATGCCGGACACTCCGGAGTCACCTGCCGGGCATGCCGGAACCATCTCTCAGACGTGCCAGAACCATGTTCCGGACACGCTGGTACCACCTGCCGAGCTCGCCGGAACCACCTGCTGGACACGCCAAAATCACCTGCCGGCTACGCCAGAACCACTCGGCAGACACTCCGGAATCACCTGCCGGGCTGGCTGGAACCACCTGCTGGTCACGCCAACATCACCTTTCAGCTACGCCAGAACCACTTGGCGGACACTCTGGAAACACCTGTCGGGCCGGCCGGAACCACATCTCAGACGTGGCAGAACCATGTGCCTGAGATGCCGGAACCACTCCCCGAACAGACCGAAAACACCTGCCAGACCCGCCTGAACCAACTGGCGAGCACGCCTTATCCACCTGCTCAACTAGCCAGAACCACCTTCCAGACACACCAAAATCACCTGCCAGGTATACCAGAACCACTTGGTGGAAACTCCGGAATCATCTGCCAGAAATGCCAGAACCAGCCCTCTGACACACCAGAACTACGTGCCGGACACGCCGGAAGCACCTGCTGACCATGCCTGAGCCACATGCTCGACTTGCAAGAAACACCTGCCAGACACGCCCAAATCACCTGCCGGGTACGCCAGAACCATGTGGCGGATTCTCCGGAATCACCTGTCGGGCATGCCGGAACCAACTCTCGGACGTGCCAGAACCTCGTGCCGGACACGCCAGAACCACCTGCCGGACAGACCGGAAACACCTGCTGGACACGCCGGAACCACCGGCTCGACTCGCCGGAACCACCACCGGACATGCAAAATGACCTGCCGGCTACGCCAGAACCACTTGGCGAACACTCCGGAATCACCTGTCGGGCATGCCGGAACCACCTCTCAGAGGTGCCAGAACCACATGCCGGACACTCCGAAATCACCTGCTGGGCATGCCGGAACCATCTCTCACAGGTGCCAGAACCAAATGCTGGACACTCCGGTATCACCTGCCGGGCATGCCGGAACCACCTCTCAGAGGTGCCAGAACCACATGCCGGACACTCCGGAGTCACCTGCCGGGCATGCCGGAACCATCTCTCAGACGTGCCAGAACCATGTTCCGGACACGCCGGTACCACCTGCCGAGCTCGCCGGAACCACCTGCTGGACACGCCAAAATCACCTGCTGGCTACCCCACAACCATTTGGTGAACTCTTTGGAATCACCTGCCCGGCTTGCTGGAACCACCTGCCGGTCACTCCAACATCACATGCCAGCTATGCCAGAACCACTTGGCGGACACCATCGAAACACCTGTCAGGCCGGCCGGAACCACCTCTCAGACGTGCCAGAACCATGAGCCTGAGATGCCGGAACCACTCCCCGAACAGACCGAAACCACCTGCCAGACCCGCCTGAACCCCCTGGCGAGCACGCCTGATCCACCTGCTCAACTAGCCGGAACCAACTTCCTGACACGCCAAAATCACCTGCCAGGTATACAATAACCACTTGGTGGACACTCCGGAATCATCTGCCGGAGATGCCAGAACCAGCTCTCAGACACACCAGAACCACGTGCCAGAGACGCCGGAAGCACCAGCTGAGCATGCCTCAGCCACCTGCTCGACTCGCAAGATACACCTGTCGGACAGGCGAAAATCACCTGCCGGGTACGCCAGAAACACTTGGCGGACGCTCCGGAATCACCTGTTGGGCGTGCCGGAACCACCTCTCAGACTTGCCAGAACCATGTTCTGGACACGCCGGTAAAACCTGCCGAGTATGCCGGAACCAGCTGATCCACTCCCCAGAACCACCTAGTGGACACGCCAAAATCAACTGCCGGCTACGCCAGAACCACTCGGCAGACACTCCGGAATCACAGGACAGGCATTCCGGAACCATCTCTCAGAGGTTCCAGAACCAAATGCCGGAGACTCCGGAATCATCTGCGGGCAATCCGGAACCATCTCTCAGACATGCCAGAACCATGTTCCGGACACGCCGGTACCAACTGCCGAGCTCGCCGGAACCACCTGCTGGACACGCCAAAATCACCTGCCGGCTACGCCAGAACCACACGGTAGACACTCCGGAAACACCTCTCCGGCCGGCCGGAACCACCTCTCAGACATGCCTGAGCCATGTGCCTGAGATGCCGGAACGACTCCCCGAACAGACCGAAACCACCTGCCAGACCCGCCTGAACCACCTGCCGAGCACGCCGGAACCACCTACTCGACTCGCTGGAACCACCTACCTGACACGCTAAAATCACCTGACGGGTATGCAACAACCACTTGGTGGACACTCCGGAATCATCTGCCGGACATGCCGGAACCAACGCTCAGACGTGCCATAACCTCGTGGCGGACACGCCAGAACCACCTGCCGGAAAGACCGGAAACACCTGCTGGACACGCCAGAACCACTCGGCGGACACTCCGGAATCACATGCAAGGCATCCCGGAACCACCTCTCAGAGGTGCCAGAACCAAATGCCGGACACTCCGGTATCACCTGCCGGGCATGCCAGAACAACCTCTCACAGGCGCCAGAATCACATGCCGGACACTCCGGAATCACCTGCCGGGCATGCCGGAACCACCTGATCCACTCCCCAGAACCACCTGCTGGACATGCCGAAATCACCTGCCGGACATGCCGGAACCAGCGGCTCGAATCGCCGGAACCATTGCCGGACATGCAAAATCACCTGCCGGCTACGCCGGAACCACTTGGCGAACAATCCGGAATCACCTGCCGGGCATGGCGGAACCACCTCTAAGACATGCCGGAACCACATGCCAATGACACCGGAAGCACATGCCGAGCACGCCAGAACGACCTGCTTGACTCGCCAAAACCACCTGCTGGACACGCCGAAATCACCTGCCGGCTAGGCCACAACCATTTGGTGAACTCTTCGGAATCACCTGCTGGGCTTTCTGGAACCACGTGCCGACATCACCTGCCAGCTATGCCAGAACCACTTGGCGGACACCATGGAAACACCTGTCGGGCCGGCCGCAACCACCTCTCAGACGTGCCAGAACCATGTGCCTGAGATGCCAGAACCTCTCCCCGAACAAACGGAAACCACCTGCCAGACCCGCCTGAACCCCCTGGCGAGCACGCCTGATCCAGCTGCTCAACTAGCTGGAACCAACTTCCTGACACGCCAAAATCACCTGCCAGGTATACCAGAACCACTTGGTGGACACTCCGGAATCATCTGCCGGGTACGCCAGAAACACTTGGCGGACGCTCCGGAATCACCTGTCGGGCGTGCCGGAACCACCTCTCAGACTTGCCAGAACCATGTTCTGGACACGCCGGTACCACCCGCCGAGTATGCCGGAACCAGCTGATCCACTCCCCAGAACCACCTAGTGGACACGCCAAAATCAACTGCCGGCTATGCCAGAACCACTTGCCAGACATTCCGGAATCACATGCCAGGCATTCCGGAACCACCTCTGAGAGGTGCCAGAACCACATGCCGGACACTCCGGAATCACCTGTCGGGCATGCCGGAACCAACTCTCAGACGTGCCAGAACCTCGTGCCGGACATGCCAGAACCACCTGCCGGACATGCCAGAACCACCTGCCGGACAGAGCGGAAACACCTGCTGGACACGCCGGAACCACCGGCTCGACTCGCCGGAACCACCACCGGACATGCAAAATGACCTGCCGGCTACCCCAGAACCACTTGGCGAACACTCCGGAGTCACCTGTCGGGCATGCCGGAACCACCTCTCAGAGGTGCCAGAACCCCATGCCGGACACTCCGGTATCACCTGCCGGGCATGCCGGAACCACCTCTCAGAGGTGTCAGAACCACATGCTGGACACTCCGGAATCACCTGCGGGGCATGCCGGAACCACCTCTCAGACTTGCCAGAACCATGTTCCGGACACGCCGGTACCACCTGCCGAGTATGCCGGAACCACCTGATCCACTCCCCAGAACCACCTGCTGGGCACCCCAGAATCACCTGCCGGCTATGCCAGAACCACTCGGCAGACACTCCGGGACCACCTGCCGGGCATGCCGGAACCACCTCTCAGAGGTGCCAGAACCACATGCCGGACACTCCGGAATCACCTGCCGGGCATGCCGGAACCATCTCTCAGACGTGCCAGAACCATGTTCCGGACACGCCGGTACCACATGCCGAGCTCGCCGGAACCACATGCTGGACACGCCAAAATCACCTGCCGGAGACGCCAGAACCATTCAGCAGACACTCCGGAATCACCTGCCGGGCTAGCTGGAACCACCTGCCGGTCACGCCAACATGACCTTTCAGCTACGCCGGAACCACTTGACGGACACTCCGGAAACACCTGTCTGGCAGGCCGCAACCACCTCTCAGACGTGCCAGAACCATGTGCCTGAGATGCCGGAACCACTCCCCGAACAGACCAAAACCACCTGCCAGACCCGCCTGAACCCCCTGTCGAGCACGCCTGATCCACCTGCTCAACTAGCCGGAACCATCTTCCTGACACGCCAAAATCACCTGGCAGGTATACCAGAACCACTTGGTGGACACTCCGGAATCATCTGCCGGACATGCCAGAACCAGCTCTCAGACACACCAGAACCACGTGCCAGAGACGCCGGAAGCACCAGCTGAGCATGCCTGAGCCACCTGCTCGACTCGCAAGAAACACCTGTCGGACATGCCAAAATCACCTGCCGGGTACGCCAGAAACACTTGGCGGACGCTCCGGAATCACCTGTCGGGCGTGCCGGAACCACCTCTCAGACTTGCCAGAACCATGTTCTGGACACGCCGGTACCACCTGCCAAGTAAGCCGGAACCAGCTGATCCACTCCCCAGAACCACCTAGTGGACACGCCAAAATCAACTGCCGGCTACGCCAGAACCACTCGGCAGACACTCGGGAATCACATGCCAGGCATTCCGGAACCACCTCTCAGAGGTGCCAGAACCAAATGCCGGACACTCCGGTATCACCTGCCGGGCATGCCGGAACCACCTCTCAGAGGTGCCAGAAGCACATGCCGGACTCTCCGGAATCACCTGCCGGGCATGCCGGAACCACCTGCTGGACATGCCGGAATCACCTGCCGGACATGCCGGAACCACCGGCTCGACTCGCCGGAACCATTGCCGGACATGCAAAATCACCTACCGGCTATGCCAGAACCACTTGGGGAACACTCCGGAATCACCTGTCCGGCGTGCCGGAACCTCCTCTCAGACTTGCCAGAACCATGTTCTGGACACGCCTGTACCACCTGCCGAGTATGCCGGAACCAGCTGATCCACTCCCCAGAACCACCTAGTGGACAAGCCAAAATCAACTGCTGGCTACGCCAGAACCACACGGCAGACACTCCGGAATCACAGGCCAGGCATTCTGAACCACCTCTTAGAGCTGCCAGAACCACATGCCGGACACTCCGGAATCACCTGCCGGGCATGCTGGAACCACGTGCTGGACATGCCGGAACCACCTGCCGGACATGCCAGAACCACCTGCCGGACACTACAGAACAACCGGCTCGACTCACCGGACCCATTGCCGGACATGCAAAATCACCTGCCGGCCACGCCAGAACCACTTGGCGAACACTCCGGTACCACCTGCCGAGTATGCCGGAACCAGCTGATCCACTCCCCAGAACCACCTAGTGGACACGCCAAAATCAACTGACGGCTACGCCAGAACCACTCGGCAGACACTCCGGAATCACATGCCAGGCATTCCGGAACCACCTCTCAGAGGTGCCAGAACCAAATGACGGACACTCCGGTATCACCTGCCGGCCATGCCGGAACCACCTGCTGGACATGCCGGAATCACCTGCCGGACATACCGGAACCACCGGCTCGACTCGCCGGAACCATTGCCAGATATGCAAAATCACCTGCCGGCTACGCCAGAACCACTTGGGGAACGCTCCGGAATCACCTACCGGGCATGGCGGAACCACCTCTCAGACTTGCCGGAACCACATGCCAATGACACCGGAAGCACCTGCCGAGTACGCAGAATCACCTGCTCGAATCGCCAAAACCACGTTCTGGGCACGCCAAAATCACCTTCCGGCTACGCCACAACCATTTGGTGAACACTTCGGAATCACCTGCCGGGCTGGCTGGAACCACCTGCCGGTCCCGCCAACATCACCTGCCAGCTATGCCAGAACCACTTGGCAGACACCATGGTAACACCTGTCGGGCCGGCCGGAACCACCTATCTGACGTGCAAGAACCATGTGCCTGAGATGCTGGAACCACACCGAGAAAAGACCGAAACCACCTGCCAGACCCGCCTGAACCAACTGACGGGCCCGCCGCAACCACCTACCTGACATGCTAAAATCACCTGTCGGGTATGCCACAACCACTTGGTGGACACTCCGGAATCATCTGCCGGACATGCCAGAACAAGCTCTCAGACACACCAGAACCACGTGCCAGACACGCCGGATGCACCTACTGATCATGCCTGAGCCAAATGCTCGACTTGCCAGAAACAACTGCCAGACACGCCAAAATCCCCTTTCCGGGTACGCCAGAACCACGTGGGGGACACTAGGGAATCACAATTCGGGCATGCCGGAACCAACTCTCAGACGTGCCAGAACCTCGTGCCGGACACGCCAGAACCACCTGCCGGACAGACCGGAAACACCTGCTGGACACGCCGGAACCACCGGCTCGACTCGCCGGAACCACCGCCGGACATGCAAAATGACATGCCGGCTACGCCAGAACCACTTGGCGAACACTCTGGAATTACCTGTCGGGCATGCCGGAACCGCCTCTCAGACTTGCCAGAACCATGTTCCGGACACGACGGTACCACCTGCCGAGTATGCTGGAACCACCTGATCCACTCCCCAGAACCACCTGCTGGACACGCCAGAATCACCTGCCGACTACGGCAGAACCACTCGGCAGACACTCCGGAACCACCTGCCGGGCATGCCGGAACCACCTCTCAGAGGTGACAGAACCACATGCCGGACACTCCGGAATCACCTGCCGGGCATGCCGGAACCATCTCTCAGACGTGCCAGAACCATGTACCGGACGCGCCGTACCACCTGCCGAGGTCGCCGGAAGCACCTGCTGGACACGCCAAAATCACCTGCCGGCTACGCCAGAACCACTCGGCAGACACTCCGGAATCACCTGCGGGGCTGGCTGGAACCACCTGCCGGTCACGCCAACATCACCTTTCAGCTACGCCAGAACCACTTGGCAGACACTCCGGAAACACCTTTCGGGCCTGCCGCAACCACCTCTCAGACGTGCCAGAACCATGTGCCTGAGATGCCGGAACCACTACCCGAACAGACCGAAACCACCTGCCAGACGCGCCTGAACCCCCTGTCGAGCACGCCTGATCCACCTGCTCAACTAGCCGGAACCACCTTCCTGACACGCCAAAATCACCTGCCAGGTATACCAGAACCACTTGGTGGAAACTCCGGAATCATCTGCCGGACATGCCAGAACCAGCTCTCAGACACACCAGAACCACGTGCCAGAGACGCCGGAAGCACCAGCTGAGCATGCCTCAGCCACCTGCTCGACTCGCAAGATACACCTGTCGGACATGCCAAAATCACCTGCCGGGTACGTCGGAAACACTTGGCGGTGGCTCCGGAATCACCTGTCGGGCGTGCCGGAACCACCTCTCAGACGTGCCAGAACCATGTTCTGGACACGCCGGTACCACCTGCCGAGTATGCCGGAACCAGCTGATCCACTCCCCAGAACCACCTAGTGGACACGCCAAAATCAACTGCCGGCTACGCCAGAACCACTCGGCAGACACTCCTGAATCACAGGCCATGCATTCCGGAACCACCTCTCACAGCTGCCAGAACCACATGCCGGACACTCCGGAATCACCTCCCAGGCATGCTGGAACCACGTGCTGGACATGCCGGAACCACCTGCCGGACATGCCGGAACCACATGCCGGACATTCCGGAACCACCAGCTCGAATCGCCTGAACCATTGCCGGATATGCAAAATCACCTGCCGGCTACGCCAGAACCACTTGGCGAACAATCCTGTATCACCTGCCGGTCATGCCGGAACCACCTCTCAGAGGTGCCAGAACCACATGCCGGACATTCCGGAATCACCTGTCGGGCATGCCGGAACCACCTGCCGGACATGCCGAAACCACCGGATCGACTCGCCGGAACCATTGCCGGACATGCAAAATCACCTGCCGGCTACGGCAGAACCACTTGGCGAACACTCCGGTATCACCTGCCGGGCATGCCGGAACCACCACTCAGAGGTGCCAGAACCACATGCCGGACACTCCGGAATCACCTGTCGGGCGTGCCGGAACCACCTCTCAGACTTGCCAGAACTATGTCCTGGACACGCCGGTACCACCTGCCGAAAATGCCGGAACCAGCTGATCCACTCCAGAGAACCACCTAGTGGACACGCCACAATCAACTGCGGGCTACGCCAGAACCACTCGGCAGACACTCCGGAATCACATGCCAGGCATTCCGGAACCACCTCTCAGAGGTGCCAGAACCAAATGCCGGACACTCCGGTATCACCTGCCGGGCATGCCGGAACCACCTCTCAGAGGTGCCAGAACCACATGCCGGACACTCCGGAATCACCTGCCGGGCATGCCGGAACCACCTGCTGGAAATGCCGGAATCACCTGCCGGACATGCCGGAACCACCGGCTCGACTCGCCGGGACCATTGCCGGACATGCAAAATCACCTACCGGCTATGCCAGAACCACTTGGGGAACACTCCGGAATCATCTGTCGGGCGTGCCGGAACCTCCTCTCAGACTTGCCAGAACCATGTTCTGGACACGCCTGTACCACCTGCCGAGAATGCCGGAACCAGCTGATCCACTCCCCAGAACCACCTAGTGGAAACGCCAAAATCAACTGCTGGCTATGCCAGAACCTCACGGCAGACACTCCGGAATCACAGGCCAGGCATTCCGGAACCACCTCTCAGAGCTGCCAGAACCACATGCCGGACACTCCGGAATCACCTGCCGGGCATGCTGGAACCACGTGCTGGACATGCCGGAACCACCTGCCGGACATGCCAGAACCACCTGCCGGACATTCCGGAACAACCGGCTCGACTCGCTGGAATCATTGCCGGACATGCAAAATCACCTGCCGGCTACGCCAGAACCACTTTGCGAACAATACGGTATCACCTGCCGGGCATGCCGGAACCACATCTCAGAGGTGCCAGAACCACATGCCGGACACTCCGGAATCACCTGCCGGGCATGCCGGAACCACCTGCCGGACATGCCGGAACCACCGGCTCGACTCGCCGGAACCATTGCCGGACATGCAAAATCACCTGCCGGCTATGCCAGAACCACTTGGGGAACAATCCGGGATCCCCTGCCGGGCATGGCGGAACCACCTCTCAGACATGCCGGAACCACATGCCAATGACACCGGAAGCACCTGCCGAGCACGCCGGAACCACCTGCTCGACTCTCCAAAACCACCTTCTGGACACGCCAAAATCACCTGCCGGCTACGCCACAACCATTCGGGGAACACTTCGGAATCACCAGCCGGGCTGGCTGGAACCACCTGTTGGTCCCGCCAACATCACCTGCCAGCTATGCCAGAACCACTTGGCGGACACCATGGAAACACCTGTCGGGCCGGCCGGAACCACCTATCAGACGTGCCAGAACCATGTGCCTGAGATGCCGGAACCACACCCCGAACAGACCGACACCACCTGCCAGACCCGCCTGAACCACCTGCCGAGCACGCAGGAACCACCTACTCGACTTGCTGGAACCACCTACCTGACACGCTAAAATCACCTGCCGGGTATGCCACAACCACTTGGTGGACACTCCGGAATCATCTGCCGGAAATGCCAGAACCAGCTCTCAGACACACCAGAACCACGTGCCAGACACGCCGGAAGCACCTGCTGAGCATGCCTGAGCCAAATGCTCGACTTGCAAGAAACATCTGCCAGACACGCCAAAATCACCTGCCGGGTTCGCCAGAACCACGTGGCGGACACTCCGGAATCACCTGTCGGGCATGCCGGAACCAACTCTCAGACGTGCCAGAACCTCGTGCCGGTCACGCCGGTACCACCTGCCGAGTATGCCGGAACCACCTGATCCACTCCCCACAACCACCAGTTGGACACGCCAGAATCACCTGCCGACTACGCTAGAACCACTCGGCAGACACTCCGGAACCACCTGCCGGGCATGCCGGAACCACCTGTCAGAGGTGCTAGAACCACATGCCGGACACTCCAGAATCACCTGCCGGGCATGCCGGAACCACCTCTCAGAGGTGCCAGAACCATATGCCGGACACTCCGGAATCACCTGCCTGACATGAGGGAACCATCTCTCAGACGTGCCAGAACCATGTTCCGGACACGCTGGTACCACCTGCCGAGCTCGCCGGAACCACCTGCTGGACACTCCAAAATCACCTGCCGGCTATGCCAGAACCACTCGGCAGACCCTCCGTAACCAAATGCCGGGCATGCCGGAACCACCTCTCAGGGGTGCCAGAACCACATGCCGGACACTCAGGAACCACCTGCCGGGCATGCCGGAACCATCTCTCAGACATGCCAGAACCATGTTCCGGACACTCCGGTACCACGTGCCGAGCTCGCCGGAACCACCAGCTGGACACGCCAAAATCAACTGCCGGGTACGCAAGAACCACTTGGCGGACGCTCCGGAATCACCTGTCGGGCATGCCAGAACCAACTCTCAGACTTGCCAGAACCACATGCCGGACACTCCGGAATCACCTGCCGGGCATGCTGGAACCATCTCTCAGACTTGCCAGAACCATGTTCCGGACACGCCGGTACCACCTGCCGAGCTCGCCGGAACCACCTGCTGGACACGCCAAAATCACCTGCCGGAGACGCCAGAACCACACGGCAGACACTCCGGAATCACCTGCCGGGCTGGCTGGAACCACCTGCCGGTCACGCCAACATCACCTATCAGCTACGCCACAACCACTTGGCGGACACTCCGGAAACACCTCTCCGGCCGGCCGGAACCACCTCTCAGACGTGCCAGAACCATGTGCCTGAGATGCCGGAACCACTCCCCGAACAAACCGAAACCACCTGCCAGACCCGCCTGAAGCCCCTGGCGAACACGCCTGATCCACCTGCTCACCTAGCCGGAACCATCTTCCTGACACGCCAAAATCACCTGCCAGGTATACCAGAACCACTTGGTGGACACTCCGGAATCATCTGCCGGACATGCCAGAACCAGCTCTCAGACACACCAGAACCACGTGCCAGAGACTCCGGAAGCACCAGTTGAGCATGCCTGAGCCACCTGCTCGCCTCGCAAGATACACCTGTCGGACATGCCAAAAAACCTGCTGGACACGCCAGAACCACTCGGCTGACACTCCGGAACCACATGCCAGGCATCCCGGAACCACCTCTCAGAGGTGCCAGAACCAAATGCCGGACACTCCGGTATCACCTGCCGGGCATGCCGTAACCACCTCTCAGAGGTGCCAGAACCACATGCCGGACACTCCGGAATCACCTGCCGGGCATGCCGGAACCACCTGCTGGACATGCCGGAATCACCTGCCGGACATGCCGGAACCACCGGCTCGACTCGCCGGAACCATTGCCGGCCATGCAAAATCACCTGCCGGCTACGCCAGAACCACTTGGCGAACACTCCGGAATCACCTCCCGGGCATGGCGGAACCACCTCTCAGACATGCCGGAACCACATGCCAATGACAGAGGAAGCACCTGCCGAGCTCGCCAGAACGACCTGCTTGACACGCCAAAACCACCTGCTGGACACGCTGAAATCACCTGCCGGCTAGGCCACAACCATTTGGTGAACTCTTCGGAATCACCTGCCGGGATTTCTGGAACCACCTGCCGGTCACGCCAACATCACCTGCGAGCTATGCCAGAACCACTTGGCGGACACCATCGAAACACCTGTCGGGCCGGCCGGAACCACCTATCAGACGTGCCAGAACCATGTGCCTGAGATGCCGGAACCACACCCCGAACAGACCGAAACTACCTGCCAGACCCGCCTGAACCACCTGCCTGACACGCTAAAATCACCTGCCGGGTATGCCACAACCACTTGGTGGACACTCCGGAATTATCTGCCGGAAATGCCAGAACCAGCTCTCAGACACACCAGAACCACGTGCCAGACACGCCGGAACCACCTGCTGATCATGCCTGAGCCAAATGCTCGACTTGCCAGAAACACCTTCCAGACACGCCAAAATCACCTGCCGGGTACGCCAGAACCACGTGGCGGACACTCCGGAATCACCTGTCGGGCGTGCCGGAACCACCTCTCAGACTTGCCAGAACCATGTTCTGGACACGCCGGTACCACCTGCCGAGTATGCCGGAACCAGCTGATCCACTCCCCAGAACCACCTAGTGGACACGCCAAAATCAACTGCCGGCTACGCCGGAACCACCGGCTCGAATCGCCGGAACCACCGCCGGACATGCAAAATGACCTGCCGGCTATGCCAGAACCACTTGGCGAACACTCCGGAATCACCTGCCGGGCATGGCGGAACCACCTCTCAGACATGCCGGAACCTCGTGCCGGTCACGCCAGAACCACCTGCCGAGTATGCTGGAACCACCAGATCCACTCCCCAGAACCACCTGCTGGACACACCAGAATCACCTGCCGACTACGCCAGAACCACTCGGCAGACACTCCGGATCCACCCTCCGGGCATCCCGGACCCACATCTCAGAGGTGACAGAACCACATGCCGGACACTCCGGAATCACCTGCCTGGCATGCCGGAACCACCTCTCAGACGTGCCAGAACCATGTTCCGGACACGCCGGTACCACCTGCCGAGTATGCCAGAACCAGCTGATCCACTCCCCAGTACCACCTAGTGGACACGCCAAAATCAACTGCCAGCTACGCCAGAACCACTTGGCAGACACTCCGGAATCACATGCCAAGCATTCCGGAACCATCTCTCAGAGGTGCCAGAACCAAATGCCGGAGACTCCGGCATCAACTTCCGGGCATGCCGGAACCACCTCTCAGAGGTGCCAGAACCACATGCCGGACACTCCGGAATCACCTGCCGGGCATGCCGGAACACCTGCTGGATATGCCGGAATCACCTGCCTGACATGCCGCAACCACCGGCTCGACTCGCCGGAACCACCGCCGGACAAACAAAATGACCTGCGGCTACGCCAGAACCAGTTGGCGAACACTCTGGAATCACCTGTCGGGCATGCCGGAACCACCTCTCAGACTTGCCAGAACCATGTTCCGGACACGCCGGTACCACCTGCCGAGTATGCCGGAACCACCAGATCCACTCCCCTGAACCACCTGCTGGACACGCCAGAATCACCTGCCGAGTACGCCAGAACCACTCGGCAGATACTCCGGAACCACCTGCCGGGCATGCCGGAACCACCTCTCAAAGGTGCAAGAACCACATGCCGGACACTCCTGAATCACCTGCCTGGCATGCCGGAACCATCTCTCAGACGTGCCAGAACCATGTTCCGGACACGCTGGTACCACCTGCTGAGCTCGCCAGAACCACCTGCTGAACACACCAAAATCACCTGCCAGCTACGCCAGAACCACACGACAGACACTCCGGAACCACCTGCCGGGCATGCCGCAACCACCTCTCAGAGGTGCCAGAACCACATGCCGGACACTCCGGAATCACCTGCCGGGCATGCCGGAACCATCTCTCAGATGTGCCAGAACCATGTTCCGGACACGCCGGTACCACCTGCCGAGCTCGCCGGAACCACCTGCTCGACTCGCCAAAACCACACGCTGGACACGCCAAAATCACCTGCCGGGTATGCCAGAACCACGTGGCGGACACTCCGGAATCACCTGTTGGGCATGCCGGAACCAACTCTCAGAGGTGCCAGAACCTCGTGGCGGACACGCCAGAACCACCTGACAGAAAGACCGGAAACACCTGCTGGACACGCCAGAACCACTCGGCAGACACTCCGGAATCACATGCCAGGCATCCCGGAACCAACTCTCAGAGGTGCCAGAACCAAATGCCGGACACTCCGGTATCACCTGCCGGGCATGCCAGAACAACCTCTCAGAGGTGCCAGAATCACATGCCGGACACTCCGGAATCACCTGCAGGGCCTGCCGGAACCACCTGATCCACTCCCCAGAACCACCTGCTGGACATGCCGGAATCACATGCCGGACATGCCGGAACCACCGGCTTGACTCGCCGGAACCATTGCAGGACATGCAAAATCACCTGCCGGCTACGCCAGAACCACTTGGCGAACACTCCGGAATCACCTGCTGGGCATGGCTGAACCACCTCTCAGACAGGCCGGAACCACATGCCAATGACACCGCAAGCACCTGCCGAGCGCGCCAGAACGTCCTGCTTGACTCGCCAAAACCACCTGCTGGAAACGCCGAAATCACCTGCCGGCTAGGCCACAACCATTTGGTGAATTCTTCGGAATCAAGTGCCGGGTTTTCTGGAACCATCTGCCGGTCACGCCAACATCACCTGCCAGCTATGCCAGAACCACTTGGCGGACACCATGGAAACACCTGTCGGGCCGGCCACAAGCACCTCTCAGACGTGCCAGAACCATGTGCCTGAGATGCCGGAACCACTCCCCGAACAGACCGAAACCACCTGCCAGACCCGCCTGAACGCCCTGGCGAGCACGCCTGATCCACCTGCTCAACTAGCCGCAACCAACTTCCTGACACGCCAAAATCACCTGCCAGGTATACCAGAACCACTTGGTGGACACTCCGGAATCATCTGCCGGACATGCCAGAACCAGCTCTCAGACACACCAGAACCACGTGCCAGAGACGCCGGAAGCACCAGCTGAGCATGCCTGAGCCACCTGCTCGACTCGCAAGATACACCTGTCGGACAGGCGAAAATCACCTGCCGGGTACGCCAGAAACACTTGGCGGGCGCTCCGGAATCACCTGTCGGGCGTGCCGGAACCACCTCTCAGACTTGCCAGAACCATGTTCTTGACACGCCGGTACCACCTGCCGAGTATGCCGGAACCAGCTGATCCACTCCCCAGAACCACCTAGTGGACACGCCAAAATCAACTGCCGGCTACCCCAGAACCACTCGGCAGACACTCCGGAATCACATGCCAGGCATTCCGGAACCACCTCTCAGAGGTGCCAGAACCATAAGCCGGACACTCCGGTATCACTTGCCGGGCATGCCAGAACCAGCTCTCAGACACACCAGAACCACGTGCCAGACACGCCGGAAGCACCTGCTGATCATGCCTGAGCCAAATGCTCGACTTGCCAGAAACACCTTCCAGACACGCCAAAATCACCTGCCGGGTACTCCAGAACTACGTGGCGGACACTCCGGAATCACCTGTCGGGCGTGCCGGAACCACCTCTCAGACTTGCCAGAACCATGTTCTGGACACGCCGGTACCACCTGCCGAGTATGCCGGAACCAGCTGATCCACTCCCCAGAACCACCTAGTGGACACGCCAAAATCAACTGCCGGCTACTCCGGAACCACCGGCTCGACTCACCAGAACCACCGCCGGACATGCAAAATGACCTGCCGGCTACGCCAGAACCACTTGGCGAACACTCCGGAATCACCTGTCGGGCATGCCGGAACCAGCTCTCAGAGGTGGCAGAACCACATGCCGGACACTCCGGAATCACCTGCCGGGCATGCCGGAACCATCTCTCAGACGTGCCAGAACCATGTTCCAGACACGCCGTTACCACCTGCCGAGCTCGCCGGGACCACCAGCTGGACACGCCAAATTCACCTGCCGGCTACGGCAGAACCATTCAGCAGACACTCCGGAATCACCTGCCGGGCTGGCTGAAACCACCTGCCGGTCACGCCAACATGACCTTTCAGCTACGCCGGAACCACTTGGCGGACACTCCGGAAACACCTGTACGGCCGGCCGGAACCACCTCTCAGACGTGCCAGAACCATGTGCCTGAGATGCCGGAACCACACCCCAAACAGACCGAAACCTACTGCCTGACCCGCCTGAACCCCGTGGCGAGCACGCCTGATACACCTGCTCAACTTGCCGCAACCAACTTCCTGACACGCCAAAATCACCTGCCAGGTCTACCAGAACCACTAGGTGGACACTCCGGAATCATCTGCCGGACATGCCAGAACCAGCACTCTGACACACCAGAACCACGTGCCGGACACGCTGGAAGCACCTGCTGATCATGCCTGAGCCACATGCTCTACTTGCAAGAAACACCTGCCAGACACGCCAAAATCACCTGCCGGGTACGCCAGAACCACTTGGTGGACACTCCAGAATCATCTGCCGGACATGCCAGAACCAGCTCTCAGACACACCAGAACCACGTGCCAGAGACGCCGGAAGCACCAGCTGAGCATGCCTGAGCCACCTGCTCGACTCGCAAGAAACACCTGTCGGACATGCCAAAATCACCTTCCGGGTACGCCAGAAACACTTGGCGGACGCTCCGGAATCAGCTGTCGGGCGTGGCGGAACCACCTCTCAGACTTCCCAGAACCATGTTCTGGACACGCCGGTACCACCTGCCGAGTATGCCGGAACCAGCTGATCCACTCCCCAGAACCACCTAGTGGACACGCCAAAATCAACTGCCGGCTACGCCAGAACCACTCGGCAGACACTCGGGAATCACATGCCAGGCATTCCGGAACCACCTCTCAGAGGTGCCAGAACCAAATGCCGGACACTCCAGAATCACCTGCCGGGCATGCCGGAACCACCTCTCAGAGGTGCCAGAACCACATGCCGGACACTCCGGAATCACCTGCCTGGCATGCCGGAACCATCTCTCAGACGTGCCAGAACCATGTTCTGGATACGCTGGTACCACCTGCCGAGCTCGCCGGAACCACCTGCTGGACACGACAAAATCACCCGCCAGCTACGCCAGAACCACACAGCAGACACTCCGGAATCACCTGCCGGGCTGGCTGGAACCACCTGCCGGTCATGGCAACATCACCTTTCAGCTACGCCAGAACCACTTGGCGGACACTCCGGAAACACCTCTCCGGCCGGCCGGAACCACCTCTCAGACGTGCCAGAACCATGTGCCTGAGATGCCGGAACCACTCCCCGAACAGACCGAAACCACCTGTCAGACCCGCCTGAACCCACTGGCGAGCACGCCTGATCCACCTGCTCAACTAGCCGGAACCACCTTCCTGACACGCCAAAATCACCCGCCGGCTACGCCACAACCATTTGGTGAACTCTTCGGAATCACCTGCCGGGCTGGCTCCAGAACCACTCGGCAGACACTCCGGAACCACCTGCCGGGCATGCCGGAACCACCTCTCAGACATGCCGGTATCACATGCCAATGACACCGGAAGCACCTGCCGAGCACACCAGAACCACCTGCTCGACTCGCCAAAACCACCTATGGACACGCCAAAATCACCTGCTGGCTACGCCACAACCATGTGGTGAACTCTTCGGAATCACCTGCCGGGCTTGCTGGAACCACCTCTCAGACGTGCCAGAACCATGTGCCTGAGATGCCTTAACCACACCCCGAACAGACCGAAACCTCCTGCCAGACCCGCCTGAACCCCCTGGCGAGCACGCCTGATCGACCTGCTCAACTAGCCTGAACCAACTTCCTGACACGCCAAAATCACCTGCCAGGTATATAAGAACCACTTGGTGGACACTCCGGAATCATCTGCCGGAGATGCCAGAACCATCTCTCAGACACACCAGAAACACGTGCCAGAGACGCCGGAAGCACCAGCTGAGCATGCCTGAGCCACCTGCTCGACTCGCAAGATACACCTGTCTGACAGGCGTAAATCACCTGCCGGGTACGCCAGAAACACTTGGCGGACGCTCCCGAATCACCTGTCGGGCGTGCCGAAACCAACTCTCAGACTTGCCAGAACCATGTTCTGGACACGCCGGTACCACCTGCCGAGTATGCCGGAACCAGCTGATCCACTCCCCAGAACCACCTAGTGGACACGCCAAAATCAACTGCCGGCTACGCCAGAACCACTCGGCAGACACTCCGGAATCACAGGCCAGGCATGCCGGAACCACCTCTCAGAGGTTCCAGAACCACATGCCGGACACTCCGGAATCACCTGCCGGACATGCTGGAACCACCTGCCGGACATTCCGGAACCACCGGCTCGACTCGCCGGAACCATTGCCGGACATGCAAAATCACCTGCCGGCTACGCCAGAACCACTTGGCGAACACTCCGGAATCACCTGCCGGGCATGGCGGAACCACCTCTCAGACATGCCGGAACCACATGCCAATGACACCGGAAGCACCTGCCGAGCCCGCCAGAACCACCTGATCGACTCGCCAAAACCACCTGCTGGACACGCCAAAATCACCTGCCGGCTACGCCACAACCATTTGGTGAACTCTTCGGAATCACCTGCCGGGCTGGCTGGAACCACCTGCCGGTCACGCCTACATCACCTGCCAGCTATGCCAGAACCACTTGGCAGACGCCATGGAAACACCTGTCGGGCCGGCCGGAACCACCTATCAGACTTGCCAGAAGCATGTGCCTGAGATGCCGGAACCACACCCCGAACAGACCGAAACCACCTGCCAGACCCGCCTGAACCACCAGCCAAGCACGCCGGAACCACCTACTCGACTCGCCGGAACCAGCTACCTGACACGCTAAAATCACCTGCCGGGTATGCCACAACCACTTGGTGGACACTCCGGAATCATCTGCCGGACATGCCAGAACCAGCTCTCAGACACACCAGAACCACTTGCCGGACACGCCGGAAGCACCTGCTGATCATGCCTGAGCCAAATGCTCGACTTGCAAGAAACACCTGCCAGACACGCCAAAATCACCTGCCGGGTACGCCAGAACCACGTGGCGGACACTCCGGAATCACCTGTCGGGCATGCCGGAACCAACGCTCAGACGTGCCAGAACCTCGTGCCGGGCACGCCAGAACCACCTGCGGACAGACCGGAACCACCTGCTGGACACGCCGGAACCACCGGCACGAGTCGCCGGAACCACCGCCGGACATGCAAAATGACCTGCTGGCTACGCCACAATCACTTGGCGAACACTCCGGAATCACCTGTCGGGCATGCCGGAACCACCTCTCAGACTTGCCAGAACCATGTTCCGGACACGCTGGTACCACCTGCCGAGCATGCCGGAACCACCTGATCCACTCCCCAGAACCGCCTGCTGGACACGCCAGAATCACCTGCCGGCTACGCCAGAACCACTCGGCAGACACTCCGGAACCTCCTGCCGGGCATGCTGGAACCACCTCTCAGAGGTGCCAGAACCACATGCCGGACACTCCGGAATCACCTGCCGGGCATGCCGGAACCATCTCTCAGACGTGCCAGAACCATGTTCCGGACATGCCGGTACCAGCTGCCGAGCTCGCCGGAACCACCTGCTGGACACGCCAAAATCACCTGCCGGCTACGCCACAACCACACGGCAGACATTCCGGAATCACCTGCCGGGCTGGCTGGAACCACCTGCCCCTCACGCCAACATCAGCTTTCAGCTACGCCAGAACCACTTGGCGGACACTCCGGAAACACCTGTCGGGCCGGCCGGAACCACCTCTCAGACGTGCCAGAACCATGTGCCTGAGATGCCGGAACCACTCCCCGAACAGACCGAAACCACCTGCCAGACCCGCCTGAACCCCCTGGCGAGCACGCCTGATCCACCTGCTCAACTAGCTGGAACCACCTTCCTTACACGCCAAAATCACCTGCCAGGTATACCAGAACCACTTGGTGGACACTCCGGAATCATCTGCCGGACATGCCAGAACCAGCTCTCAGACACACCAGAACCACGTGCCAGAGACTCCGGAAGCACCAGATGAGCATGCCTGAGCCACCTGCTCGACTCGCAAGAAACACCTGTCGGACATGCCAAAATCACCTGCCGGCTACGCCAGAACCACTTGGCGAACACTCCGGAATCACCTGTCGGGCATGCCGGAACCACCTCTCAGACTTGCCAGAACCAAGTTCCGGACACGCCGGTACCACCTGTCGAATATGCCGGAACGACCTGATCCACTCCCCAGAACCACCTGCTGGATACGCCAGAATCACCTGCCGGCTACTCCAGAACCACTCGGCAGACACTCCGTAACAAACTGCCGGGCATGCCGGAACCACCTCTCAGAGGTGCCAGAACCACATGCCGGACACGCCGGAATCACCAACGGGCATGCCGGAACCATCTCTCAGACGTGCCAGAACCATGTTCCGGACATGCCGGAACCACCTGCCGAGCTCGCCGGAACCACCTTCTGGACACGCCAAAATCACCTGCCGGCTACGCCAGAACCACTCGGCAGACACTCTGGAATCACATGCCAGGCATTCCGGAACCACCTCTCAGAGGTGCCAGAACCACATGCCGGACACTCCTGAATCACCTGCCGGGCATGCCGGAACCACCTGCTGGAAATGCCGGAACCACCGGCTCAACTCGCCGGAACCATTGCCGGACATGCAAAATCACCTGCTGGCTACGCCAGAACCACTTGGCGAACACTCCGGAATCACCTGCCGGGCATGGCGGAACCACCTCTCAGACATGCCGGAACCAGATGCCAATGACACCGGAAGCACCTGCCGAGCACGCCAGAACCACCTGCTCGACTCGCCAAAACCACCTGCTGGACTCGCCAAAATCACCTGCCGGCTACGCCACAACCATTTGGTGAACTCTTCGGAATCACCTGCCGGGCTAGCTGGAACCACCTGCCGGTCACGCCAACATCACCTGCCAGCTATGCCAGAACCACTTGGCGGACACCATGGAAACACCTGTCGGGCCGGCCGGAACCACCTCTCAGACGTGCCAGAACCATGTGCCTCAGATGCCGGAACCACACCCCGAACAGACCGAAACCACCTGCCAGACCCGCCTGAACCACCTGCCGAGCACGCCGGAACCACCTACTCGACTCGCTGGAACCACCTACCTGACACGCTAAAATCACCTGCCGGGTATGCCACAACCACTTGGTGGACACTCCGGAATCATCTGCCGGACATGCCAGAACCAGCTCTCAGACACACCAGAACCACGTGCCAGACACGCCGGAAGCACCTGCTGAGCATGCCTGAGCCAAATGCTCGACTTGCAAGAAACACCTGCCAGACACGCCAAAATCACCTGCTGGGTACGGCAGAACCACGTGGTGGACACTCCAGAATCACGTGTCGGGCAATCCGGAACCAACTCTCAGACGTGCCAGAACCTCGTGCCGGTCACGCCAGAACCACCTGCCGGACAGACCGGAAACACCTGCTGGATACGCCGGAACCACCGGCTCGACTCGCCAGAACCACCGCCGGACATGCAAAATGACCTGCCGGCTACGCCAGAACCACATGGCGAACACTCCGGAATCACCTGCCGGGCATGCCGGAACCACCTTATCCACTCCCCAGAACCACCTGCTGGACATGCCGGAATCACCTGCCGGACATGCCGGAACCACCGGCTCGACTCGCCGGAAACACCGCAGGACATGCAAAATCACCTGCCGGCTACGCCAGAACCACTTGGCGAACACTGCGGAATCACCCGCTGGGCATGCCGCAACGACGTCTCAGACATGCCATAACCACATGCCAATGACACCGGAAGCACCTGCCGAGCACGCCGGAACCACCTGCTCAACTCGCCAGAACCACCTGCCGGACACACCAAAATCACCTGCCGGCTACGCCACAACCAGTTGGTGAACACTTCGAAATCAACTTCCGGGCTGGCTGGAACCACCTGCCGGTCACGCCAAAATCACCTGCCAGCTACGCCAGAACCACTTGGCGGACACGCCAAAATCACCTACCGGCTACGCCACAACCAGTTGGTGAACACCGGAATCACCTGCCGTTCTGGCTGGAACCAGCTGCCGGTCATGCCAACATCACCTGCCAGCTACGCCAGAACCACTTGGCGGACACTCCGGAAACACCAGTCGTGCCGGCCCCAAACACCTCTCAGCCGTGCCAGAACCATGTGCCTGAGATGCCGGAACCACACCCCGAAAAGACCGAAACCACCTGCCAGACCTGCCTGAACTACCTGCCGAGCACGCCGGATCCACCTGCTGAGCATGCTGGAACAACCTGCTCGACTCGCTGGAGCCACCTGCCGGACATGCCAAAATCAGCTGCCGGCTATGCCAGAACCACTTGCCGGACACTCCAAAATCACCTGCCTGGCGTGCCGGAACCACCTCTCATATGTACCAGAACCACGTGCAGGAGATGCCGGAAGCACCTGCCGAGCATGCCAGAACCACCCGATCCACTCCCCAGAACCACCTGCTGGACCCGCCTGAACCACCTGCTGGCTACGCGGGAACCACTTGGTGGACACTCCGGAATCACCTGCCGTGCATGCCGGAACCACCCCTCATCATGCCTGAAAAACGTGCCGGACACGCCGGAACCACCTCCCGAACTAACCGGAACCACCTTTCGGACATGCCTGAACCACCTTACGAGCACGCTGGAACCACCTGCTCGACTCACTGGAACCATCTGCTGGATACACCAAAATCACCTGCCGGCTACGGCAGAACCACTTGCTGACACTCTGGAATAACCTGCCATTCATCCCGGAACCGCCCCTCAGATGTGCCAGCACCACGTGCTGGACGCCCCGGACCACTTCCGTGAAAGACTGGAACCACCTGCTGAGCATTCTGGAAACACCTGCTCGACTCCCGGGAACGGCCTCTGGGGAAACTGTCATAGAAATGCAGGTAAAACGGCCTTTCTTGCCAGCCCTTAACTCGCCACTTTAGAACTTCTGCTTCTGCCACAATTGCACCTTGCCAACCCGGCTCAGACGAAATGCCTACATCTTCCCCTGAAGCAACTGGGCTGAGTCCCAAATGATTGAGCATTCACGTGCTTAGGAGGCGATAGACTGCACGCCTTTTTCCAACCACCATTGTGCACTGCTGGAGAGAGTGTCGGAAAGCAGCTATGTCAGAAAGACCCCTTTGCTCTCAGCCGTGCCCTCCATTGCTCTAGACGTGGAATGCACAATGCACTGGCTTCCCCCCTCAAGGGGCGACAAGCCACAGACCACCTTGCTTCCATCTCTTTAGGAAGCTGAGAAGGAACTCGCTTTCAACAGTGATCTTACAGAGTCCAGGGAACATCTCATACAAAGGCAGCTGAAATGCCGTTTCTTTTCCACCCTTAACTTGCCGATTTGGAACTTCTGTTTCTGCCGCATTTCCACCTTGCCGTCCAGGCTCCAACGAAATGCCTACATCTTCCCCTTCAGCAACGGGGACGAGGCCCATATGACTGTGCTTCCACATGCTTAAGAGGAGAGAGACAGGCTTTTTACAATCACGGTTGTGCACTGGTGGAGAGAGTGTCAGAAAGCACCTATGTCAGAAAGGTCCCTTTGATCTCAGCCATGCCCTGAATTGCTCTAGAGGAGGAAGGCACAATGCACTGCCTCTGGCTCCACCCCTCAATGGCAGACGAACCACACACCTTCTTGCGTCCAGCTCTTTAGGACGCTGAGAAAGAGCTCGCATTCCATAGTGCTCTTAGAGCGTCCAGGGAACATCTCATACAAAGGCAGCTGAACGCCGTTTCTTCCAGCACTTCACTCGCCGATCTGGAACATCTGCATGTGCCACATTTCCACCTTGTCAACCCGGCTCAGACGAAATGCCTACAACTTCCCCTTAAACAATGGGGACGAGGTCCGAATGATTGTGGTTCCACCTGCTTAGTAGGAGAGAGACAATAGGCTTTTAACCAACCGCCCTTGAGCAATGGTTGGGGGAGTGTCAGACAGCACCAATGTCAGAAAGGGCCCTTTGCTCTCAGCCGTGCCCTCCATTGCTCTAGAGGTGGAAGGCACAAAGCACTGCCACCATCCTTCAATGGGAGACAAGCCATCAACTGTCCTGCTTCCAGCTCTTTAGGAAGCTGGGAAAGCACTCGCATTCCACAGTGCTCTTACAGCGTCCTGGGAACATCTCATACCAAGGCAGCTGAACGCCGTGTCTTTTCAGAGCTTAACTCGCCAATCTGCAGCATCCGCTTCTGCCGCATTTCCACCTTGCCAACCCGGCTCAGAAGAAATGCCTACATCTTCCCCTTGAGCAATGGGGACGAGGCCCGGATGATTGTGGTTCCACATGCTGAGGAGGAGACAGACAATAGGCTTTGAAGAAACCAACTTTGAGCAATGGTTGGGGGAGTGTCAGAAAGCACCAATGTCAGAAAGGCCCTTTACTCTCGGCCGTGCCCTCCATTCCTCTAGAGGCAGGAGGCACAAGGCACTGGCACCACCCCTGAAGGGGATCAGAAAGCACCTATGGCAGAAAGCCCCCTCTGCTCTCAGCCGTGCCCTCCATTGCTCTGCAGGTGAAAGGCACAAAGCACTGCCTCCATCCTGCAATGGGAGACAAGCCATAAACTGTCTTGCCTCCAGCTCTTTAGGAAGCTGAGAAAGAACTCGCTTTCCACAGTGCTGTTACAGGATACGAGGAAACTCTCATACAGAGGCAGCTCAAATGCCATTTCTTCCCAGTGCTTAACTGGCCGCTTTAGGACTACTGCTTCTGCCACAGTTCCACCTTGCCAACCCGGCTCAGACGAAATTCCTACATCTTCCCCTTAAGCAACGGGGGCGAAGCCCACATGATTGTGCTTCCACATGCTTAGCAGGAGCAGACAATAGGCTTTTTACAAACCGCCATGGTGCACTGGGTCAGAGAGTGTCAGAATGCACCTATGTCAGAAAGGGCCCTTTGCTCTCAGCCGTGCCCTCCATTGCTCTAGAGGTGGAAGGCACAAAGCACTGCCTCCATCCTTCAATGGGAGACAAGCCATAAACTGTCTTGCCTCCAGCTCTTTAGGAAGCTGACAAACAACTCGCTTGCCACAGTCCTGTTACAGCAGACCGGGGAACTTCTCATACAAAGGCAGCTCAAATGGCATTTCTTCCCAGCCCTTAACTCGCAGCTTTAGAACTTCTGCTTCTGCCGCAATTCCACCTTGCCAACCCAGCTCAGACAAAATGCCTACATCTTCCCCTTAACCAACTGGGCTGAGTCCCAAATGATTGTGCAACCATGTGTTTAGCAGGAGAGAGACAATACACTTTTCACCAACCACAGTTGACCACTGGTGGAGAGAGTGTCAGAAAACACCTATGTCAGAAAGGCCCCTTTCCTCTCAGTTTTGCCCTCCATTGCTCTAGACGCGGAATGCACAATGCATTGTCTCCACCCCTCTAGGGGTGACAAGCCACAGACCATCTTTCTTCCATCTCTTTAGGAAGTTGAGAACCAAATCTCCTGATGCATAAAAAGGAATCATGCCCCTTAGATGCCAGAAAACCCCGGGAGACATGCCAAAAACACCCTCTGCACACTCTCAAAGAACCACACATTCATGCCAGAACGACCCAACAGGCACACCAGAAGCACCCACGTTGCATGCCAGAACCACCTGTCACCACCTGCTGAACACAGTGGAACAACAATTCTGACACTGCAGAACCATCTCTTCAACATGCCAGCTGCACACAACAGACACGACAGAACCAGATTCCAAACGCAGCAAAACATGCCAGACACATTGGAAACACCTGATGGATATGCCGCAAACAGGTGCCAGAAACAGTGAAACCTCCTGCAGAGTATTTCAGAACAGGGGGCCAGAAATGCCACCAACACCTGTCTTAGAAGCCAGAGCCACGAGCCCAAAAAGCAGGAAAGACCTGCTGGACATGCCAAAATAACCTGCTGGTGATGCCAGAACCACTTGGTGGACACCCAGGAATCAGCTGCCAGGCTGCCTGAAGCACGTCGCAGACGTGCCAGAACCACATTACAGACATGCCAGAAACACCTCCGGGACAGACCGTAAACACCTGCCCAACAAGCTGGGAACACCTCTCAGACGTACCAGAACCACTTGCCGGACAAGATGGAAACATGTACTGCACAGACTGGAACCACGTGCTGAGCACGCCAGAACCACCTGCCGGACACGCCCAAATCACCTGACGGCTACGCCGGAACCACCTTGAATACAAGGCAGAATAATGTTTTCGGCATGATGGCACAAACTCTCAGACGTGCCAGAACCTCGTGCTGGACACCCCAGAACCACCTGCCGGGCATGCCAGCACAACCTCTCAGAGGTGCCAGAACCACATGCCGGACACTCCGGAATCACCTGCCGGGCATGCCGGAAGCACCTGATCCACTCCCCAGAACCACCTGCTGGACATGCCGGAATCACCTGCCGGACATGCCGGAACCACCGGCTCGACTCGCGGGAACCATTGCCGGACATGCAAAATCACCTGCCGGCTATGCCAGAACCACTTGGCGAACACTCCGGAATCACCTGCCGGGCATGGCGGAACCACCTCTCAGACATGCCGGAACCACAAGCCAATGACACCGGAAGCACTTGCCGAGCACGCCAGAACCACCTGCTCGACTTGCCAAAACCACCTGCTGGACACGCCAAAATCAACTTCCGGCTACGCCACAACAATTTGGTGAACACTTCGGAATCACCTGCCGGGCTGGCTGGAACCACCTGCCGGTCACGACAACATAACCTGCCAGCTATGCCAGAACCACTTGGCGGACACCATGGAAACACCTGTCGGGCCGGCCGGAACCAACTATCAGACGTGCCAGAACCATGTGCCTGAGATGCCGGAACCACACCCCGAACAGACCGAAACCACCTGCCAGACCCGCCTGAACCACCTGCCGAGCACGCCGGAACCACCTACTCGACTCGCTGGAACCACCTACCTGACACGCTAAAATCACCTGCCGGGTATGCCACAACCACTTGGTGGACACTCCGGAATCATCTGCCGGACATGCCAGAACCAGCTCTCAGACACACCAGAACCACGTGCCAGACACGCCGGAATCACCTGCTGAGCATGCCTGAGCCAAATGCTCGACTTGCAAGAAACACCTGCCAGACACGCCAAAATCACCTGCCAGGTACGCCAGAACAACGTGGCGGACACTCCGGAATCACCTGTCGAGCATGCCGGAACCAACACTCAGACGTGCCAGAACCTCGTGCCGGTCACCCCAGAACCACCTGCCGCACACACCGGATCCACCTGCTCGACTCGCCGGAACCACCGCCGGACATGCAAAATGACCTGCCGGCTACGCCAGAACCACTTGGCGAACTCTCCGGAATCACCTGTCGGGCATGCCGTAACCGCCTCTCAGACTTGCCAGAACGATGTTCCGGACACGACGGTACCACCTGCCGAGTATGCTGGAACCACCTGATCCACTCCCCAGAACCACCTGCTGAACACGCCAGAATCACCTGCCGACTACGCCAGAACCACTCGGCAGAACCTCCTGAACCACCTGACGGGCATGCCGGACCCACCTCTCAGAGGTGCCAGAACCACATGCCGGACACTCCGGAATCACCTGCCGGGCATGCCGGAACCGCCTCTCAGAGGTGCCAGAACCGCATGCCCGACACTCCGGAATCACCTGCCTGGCATTCCGGAACCATCTCTAAGACGTGCCAGAACCATGTTCCGGACATGCTGGTACCACCTGCCGAGCTCGCCGGAACCACCTGCTGGACACGCCAAAATCACCTGCCGGGTACGCCAGAACCACGTGGCGGACACTCTGGAATCACCTGTCGGGCATGCCGGAACCAACTCTCAGACGTGCCAGAACCTCGTGCCGGTCACGCCAGAACCACCTGCCGGACAGACCGGAAACACCTGCCGGATACGCCGGAACCACCGTCTCGACTCGCCGGAACCACCGCCGGACATGCAAAATGACCTACCGGCTACGCCAGAACCACTTGGCGAACACTTGGGAATCACATGCCAGGCATTCCGTAACCACCTCTCAGAGGTGCCAGAACCACATGCCGGACACTCCGAAATCACCTCCCGGGCATGCCGGAACCATCTCTCAGACCTGCCAGATCCATGTTCCGGACACGCCGGTACCACCTGCCGAGCTCGCCGGAACCACCTGCTGGACACGCCAAAATCACCTGATGTCTACGCCAGAACAACTTGAGGAACACTCCGGAATCACCTGCTGGGCATGGCGGAACCACCTCTCAGACATGCGGGAACCACATGCCAATGACACCGGAAGCACCTGCCGAGCACGCCAGAACCACATGCTCGACTAGCCAAAACCACCTGCTTGACACGCCAAAATCACCTGCCGGCTACGCCACAACCATTTGGTGAACACTTCAGAATCACCTGCCGAGCTCGACGGAACCACCTGCTGGACACGCCAAAATCACCTGCCGGATACGCCTGAACCACTCGGCAGACACTCCGGAATCACATGACACGAATTCCGGAACCACCTCTCAGAGGTGCCAGAACCACATGCCGGAGACTTCGGAATCACCTGCCGGGCATGCCGGAACCACCTGCCGGACATGCCGGAACCACCGGCTCGACTCGCCGGAACCATTGCCGGACATGCAAAATCACCTGACGGCTACGCCAGAACCACTTGGCGAACACTCCGGAATCACCTGCCGGGCATGGCGGAACCACCTCTCAGACATGCCGGAACCACATGCCAATGACACCGGAAGCACCTGCCGAGCACGCCAGAACCACCTGATCGACTTGCCAAAACCACATGCTGGACACGCCAAAATCACCTGCCGGCTACGCCAGAACCACTCGGCAGACATTCCGGAATCACCTGCCGGGCTGGCTGGAACCACCTGCCGGTCACGCAAACATCACCTGCCAGCTATGCCAGAACCACTTGGCGGACACCATGGAAACACCTGTCGGGCCGGGCGGAACCACCTATCAGATGTGCCAGAACCATGTGCCTGAGATGCCGGAACCACACCCCGAAAAGACCGAAACCACCTGCCAGACCCGCCTGAACCACCTGCCGAGCACGCCGGAACCGCCTACTCGACTCGCTGGAACCACCTACCTGACACGCTAAAATCACCTGCCGGGTATGCCACAACCACTAGGTGGACACTCCGGAATCATCTGCCGGACATGCCACAACCAGCTCTCAGACACACCAGAACCACGTGCCAGACACGCCGGAAGCACCTGCTTATCATGCCTGAGCCAAATGCTCGACTTGCAAGAAACAGCTGCCAGACACGCCAAAATCACCTGCCTGGTATGCCAGAACCACGTGGCGGACACTCCGGAATCACCTGTCGGCCTGCCGGAACCACCTCTCAGACGTGCCAGAACCATGTGCCTGAGATGCCGGAACCACTCCCCGAACAGACCGAAACCACCTGCCAGACCCGCCTGAACCCCCTGGCGAGCACGCCTGATCCACCTGCTCAACTAGTCGGAACCACCTTCCTGACACGCCAAAATCGCCTGCCAGGTATACCAGAACCACTTGGTGGACACTCCGGAATCATCTGCTGGAGATGCCGGAACCAGCTCTCAGAAACACCAGAACCACGTGCCAGAGACGCCGGAAGCACCAGCTGAGCATGCCTGAGCCACCTGCTCGACTCGCAAGAATCACCTGTCGGACATGCCAAAATCTCCTGCCGGGTACGCCAGAAACTCTTGGCGGGCGCTCCGGAATCACCTGTCGGGCGTGCCGGAACCAACTCTCAGACTTGCCAGAACCATGTTCTGGACACGCCGGTACCACCTGCCGAGTATGCCGGAACCAGCTGATCCACTCGCCAGAACCACCTAGAGGACACGCCAAAATCAACTGCCGGCTACGCCAGAACCACTCGGCAGACACTCCGGAATCACAGGACAGGCATTCTGGAACCATCTCTCAGAGGTTCCAGACCAAATGCCGGAGACTCCGGAATCACCTGCGGGCATTCCGGAACCATCTCTCAGACATGCCAGAACCATGTTCCGGACACGCCGGTCCAACTGCCGAGCTCGCCGGAACCACCTGCTGGACACGCCAAAATCACCTGCCGGCTACGCCAGAACCACACGGTAGACACTCGGGAAACACCTCTCCGGCCGGCCGGAACCACCTCTCAGACATGCCAGAGCCATGTGCCTGAGATGCAGGAACGACTCCCCGAACAGACCGAAACCACCTGCCAGACCCGCCTGAACCACCTGCCGAGCACGCCGGAATCACCTACTCGACTCGCTGGAACCACCTACCTGACACGCTAAAATCACCTGCCGGGTATGCAACAACCACTTGGTGGACACTCCGGAATCATCTGCCGGACATGCCGGAACCAACGCTCAGACGTGCCATAACCTCGTGGCGGACACGCCAGAACCACCTGCCGGAAAGACTGGAAACACCTGCTGGACACACCAGAACCACTCGGCGGACACTCCGGAATCACATGCCAGGCATCCCGGAACCACCTCTCAGAGGTGCCAGAACCAAATGCCGGACACTCCGGTATCACCTGCCGGGCATGCCAGAACAACCTCTCAGAGGCGCCAGAATCACATGCCGGACACTCCGGAATCACCTGCCGGGCATGCCGGAACCACCTGATCCACTCCCCAGAACAACCTGCTGGACATGCCGAAATCACCTGCCGGACATGCCGGAACCAGCGGCTCGAATCGCCGGAACCATTGGCGGACATGCAAAATCACCTGCCGGCTAAGCCGGAACCACTTGGCGAACACTCCGGAATCACCTGCCGGGCATGGCGGAACCACCTCTCAGACATGCCGGAACCACATGCCAATGACACCGGAAGCACCTGCCGAGCACGCCAGAACGACCTGCTTGACTCGCCAAAACCACCTGCTGGACACGCCAAAATCACCTGCCGGCTACGCCACAACCATTTGGTGAACTCTTCGGAATCACCTGCCGGGCTTTCTGGAACCACGTGCCGGTCACGCCAACATCACCTGCCAGCTATGCCAGAACCACTTGGCGGACACCATGGAAACACCTGTCGGGCCGGCCGCAACCACCTCTCCGACGTGCCAGAACCATGTGCCTGAGATGCCAGAACCACTCCCTGAACAGACGGAAACCACCTGCCAGACACGCCTGAACCCCCTGGCGAGCACGCCTGATCCAGCTGCTCAACTAGCTGGAACCAACTTCCTGACACGCCAAAAT
Source organism: Equus przewalskii (assembly GCF_037783145.1). NCBI lineage: Eukaryota > Metazoa > Chordata > Mammalia > Perissodactyla > Equidae > Equus > Equus przewalskii. The sequence continues at coordinate 137,204 of NW_027227377.1, read as the reverse complement.
CACCTGCCAGGTATACCAGAACCACTTGGTGGACACTCCAGAATCATCTGCCGGACATGCCAGAACCAGCTCTCAGACACACCAGAACCACGTGCCAGAGACGCCGGAAGCACCAGCTGAGCATGCCTGAGCCACGTGCTCGACTCGCAAGATACACCTGTCGGACATGCCAAAATCACCTGCCCGGTATGCCAGAAACACTTGGCGGACGCTCCGGAATCACCTGTCGGGCGTGCCGGAACCACCTCTCAGACTTGCCAGAACCATGTTCTGGACACGCCGGTACCACCCGCCGAATATGCCGGAACCAGCTGATCCACTCCCCAGAACCACCTAGTGGACACGCCAAAATCAACTGCCGGCTATGCCAGAACCACTTGCCAGACATTCCGGAATCACATGCCAGGCATTCCGGAACCGCATCTCAGAGGTGCCAGAACCACATGCCGGACACTCCGGAATCACCTGTCGGGCATGCCGGAACCAACTCTCAGACGTGCCAGAACCTCGTGCCGGACATGCCAGAACCACCTGCCGGACATGCCAGAACCACCTGCCGGACAGACCGGAAACACCTGCTGGACACGCCGGAACAAACGGCTCGACTCGCCGGAACCACCGCCGGACATGCATAATGACCTGCCGGCTACGCCAGAACCACTTGGCGAACACTCCGGAATCACCTGTCGGGCATGCCGGAACCACCTCTCAGAGGTGCCAGAACCACATGCCGGACACTCCGGTATCACCTGCCGGGCATGCCGGAACCACATCTCAGAGGTGCCAGAACCACATGCCGGACACTCCGGAGTCACCTGCCGGGCATGCCGGAACCATCTCTCAGACGTGCCAGAACCATGTTCCGGACACGCCGGTACCACCTGCCGAGCTCGCCGGAACCACCTGCTGTACACGCCAAAATCACCTGCCGGCTACGCCAGAACCACTCGGCAGACACTCCGGAATCACCTGCCGGGCTGGCTGGTACCACCTGCTGGTCACGCCAACATCACCTTTCAGCTACGCCAGAGCCACTTGGCGGACACTCCGGAAACACCTGTCGGGCCGGCCGGAACCACATCTCAGACGTGGCAGAACCATGTACCTGAGATGGCGGAACCACTAACCGAACAGACCGAAACCACCTGCCAGACCCGCCTGAACCCCCTGGCGAGCACGCCTGACCCACCTGCTCAACTAGCCAGAACCACCTTCCAGACACGCCAAAATCACCTGCCAGGTCTACCAGAACCACTTGATGGACACTCCGGAATCATCTGCCAGAAATGCCAGAACCAGCCCTCTGACACACCAGAACCACGTGCCGGAAACGCCGGAAGCACCTGCTGATCATGCCTGAGCCACATGCTCGACTTGCAAGAAACACCTGCCAGACACGCCAAAATCACCTGCCGGGTACGCCAGAACCATGTGGCGGATTCTCCGGAATCACCTGTCGGGCATGCCGGAACCAACTCTCGGACGTGCCAGAACCTCGTGCCGGACACACCAGAACCACCTGCCGGACAGACCGGAAACACCTGCTGGACACGCCGGAACCACCGGCTCGACTCGCCGGAACCACCACCGGACATGCAAAATGACCTGCCGGCTACGCCAGAACCACTTGGCGAACACTCCGGAATCACCTGTCTGGCATGGCGGAACCACCTCTCAGACTTGCCAGAACCAAGTTCCGGACACGCCGGTACCACCTGCCGAGTATGCCGGAACCACCTGATCCACTCCCCAGAACCACCTGCTGGACACGCCAGAATCACCTGCCGACTACGCCAGAACCACTCGGCAGACACTCCGGAACCACCTGCCGGGCATGCCGGAACCACCTCTCAGAGGTGCCAGAACCACATGCCGGACACTCCGGAATCACCTGCTGGGCATGCCGGAACCATCTCTCACAGGTGCCAGAACCAAATGCTGGACACTCCGGTATCACCTGCCGGGCATGCCGGAACCACCTCTCAGAGGTGCCAGAACCACATGCTGGACACTCCGGAATCACCTGCGGGGCATGCCGGAAACACCTCTCTGTCTTGCCAGAACCATGTTCCTGACACGCCGGTACCACCTGCTGAGTATGCCGGAACCACCTGATCCACTCCCCAGAACCACCTGCTGGACACCCCAGAATTACCTGCCGGCCACGCCAGAACCAATCGGCAGACACTCTGGAACCACCTGCCGGGCATGCCGGAACCACCTCTCAGAGGTGCCAGAACCACATGCCGGACACTCCGGAATCACCTGCCGGGCATGCCGGAACCATCTCTCAGACGTGCCAGAACCATGTTCCGGACACGCCGGTACCACCTGCCGAGCTCGCCGGAACCACCTGCTGGACACGCCAAAATCACCTGCCGGAGACGCCAGAACCATTCAGCAGACACTCCGGAATCACCTGCCAGGCTGGCTGGAACCACCTGCCGGTCACGCCAACATGACCTTTCAGCTACGCCGGAACCTCTTGGCGGACACTCCGGAAACACCTGTAGGGCCGGCCGGAACCACCTCTCAGACGTGCCAGAACCATGTGCCTGAGATGCCGGAACCACACCCCGAACAGACCGAAACCACCTGCCAGACCCGCCTGAACCCCCTGGCGAGCACGCCTGATCCAACTGCTGAACTAGCCGGAACCACCTTCCAGACACGCCAAAATCACCTGCCAGGTCTACCAGAACCACTTGGTGGACACTCCGGAATCATCTGCCGGACATGCCAGAACCAGCTCTCAGACACACCAGAACCACGTTCCAGAGACGCCGGAAGCACCAGATGAGCATGCCTGAGCCACCTGCTCGACTCGCAAGAAACACCTGTCGGACATGCCAAAATCACCTGCTGGGTACGCCAGAAACACTTGGCGGACGCTCCGGAATCACCTGTCGGGCGTGCCGGAACCACCTCTCAGACTTGCCAGAACCATGTTCCGGACACGCCGGTACCACCTGCCGAGTAAGCCGGAACCACCTGATCCACTCCCCAGAACCACCTAGTGGACACGCCAAAATCAACTGCCGGCTACGCCAGAACCACTCGGCAGACACTCGGGAATCACATGACAGGCATTCCGGAACCACCTCTCAGAGGTGCCAGAACCAAATGCCGGACACTCCGGAGTCACCTGCCGGGCATGCCGGAACCATCTCTCAGACGTGCCAGAACCATGTTCCGGACACGCCGGTACCACCTGCCGAGCTCGCCGGAACCACCTGCTGGACACGCCAAAATCACCTGCCGGCTACGCCAGAACCACTAGGCAGACACTCCGGAATCACCTGCTGGGCTGGCTGGAACCACCTGCTGGTCACGCCAACATCACCTTTCAGCTACGCCAGAACCACTTGGCGGACACTCCGGAAACACCTGTCGGGCCGGCCGGAACCGCATCTCAGACATGGCAGAACCATGTGCCTGAGATGCCGGAACCACTCCCCGAACAGACCGAAACCACCTGCCAGACCCGCCTGAACCAACTGGCGAGCACGCCTTATCCACCTGCTCAACTAGCCAGAACCACCTTCCAGACACACCAAAATCACCTGCCAGGTCTACCAGAACCACTTGGTGGAAACTCCGGAATCATCTGCCAGAAATGCCAGAACCAGCCCTCTGACACACCAGAACCACGTGCCGGACACGCCGGAAGCACCTGCTGATCATGCTGGAGCCGCATGCTCCACTTGCAAGAAACACCTGCCAGACACGCCAAAATCATCTGCCGGGTACGCCAGAACCATGTGGCGGATTCTCCGGAATCACCTGTCGGGCATGCCGGAACCAACTCTCGGACGTGCCAGAACCTCGTGCCGGACACGCCAGAACCACCTTCCGGACAGACCAGAAACACCTGCTGGACACGCCGGAACCACCGGCTCGACTCGCCGGAACCACCACCGGACATGCAAAATGACCTGCCGGCTACGCCAGAACCACTTGGCGAACACTCCGGAATCACCTGTCGGGCATGCCGGAACCACCTCTCAGAGGTGCCAGAACCACATGCCGGACACTCCGAAATCACCTGCTGGGCATGCCGGAACCATCTCTCACAGGTGCCAGAACCAAATGCTGGACACTCCGGTATCACCTGCCGGGCATGCCGGAACCACCTCTCAGAGGTGCCAGAACCACATGCCGGTAACTCCGGAGTCACCTGCCGGGCATGCCGGAACCATCTCTCAGACGTGCCAGAACCATGTTCCGGACACGCCGGTACCACCTGCCGAGCTCGCCGGAACCACGTGCTGGACACACCAAAATCACCTGCCGGCTACCCCACAACCATTTGGTGAACTCTTCGGAATCACCTGCCCGGCTTGCTGGAACCACCTGCCGGTCACGCCAACATCACATGCCAGCTATGCCAGAACCACTTGGCGGACACCATGGAAACACCTGTCGGGCCGGCCGGAACCACCTCTCAGACGTGCCAGAACCATGAGCCTGAGATGCCGGAACAACTCCCCGAACAGACCGAAACCACCTGCCAGACCCGCCTGAACCCCCTGGCGAGCACGCCTGATCCACCTGCTCAACTAGCCGGAACCAACTTCCTGACACGCCAAAATCACCTGCCAGGTATACAAGAACCACTTGGTGGACACTCCGGAATCATCTGCCGGAGATGCCAGAACCAGCTCTCAGACACACCAGAACGACGTGCCTGAGATGCCGGAAGCACTAGCTGAGCATGCCTCAGCCACCTGCTCGACTCGCAAGATACACCTGTCGGACAGGCGAAAATCACCTGCCGGGTACGCCAGAAACACTTGGCGGACGCTCCAGAATCACCTGTCGGGCGTGCCGGAACCACCTCTCAGACTTGCCAGAACCATGTTGTGGACACGCCGGTACCACCTGCCGAGTATGCCGGAACCAGCTGATCCACTCCCCAGAACCACCTAGTGGACACGCCAAAATCAACTGCCGGCTACGCCAGAACCACTCGGCAGACACTCCGGAATCACAGGACAGGCATTCCGGAACCATCTCTCAGAGGTTCCAGAACCAAATGCCTGACACTCCGGTATCACCTGCCGGGCATGCCGAAACCACCTCTCAGAGGTGCCAGAACCTCGTGCCGGACATGCCAGAACCACCTGCCGGACAGACCGGAAACACCTGCTGGACACGCCGGAACCACCGGCTCAACTCGCCGGAACCACCGCCGGACATGCAAAATGACCTGCCGGCTACGCCAGAACCACTTGGCGAACACTCCGGAATCACCTGTCGGGCATGCCGGAACCACCTCTCAGAGGTGCCAGAACCCCATGCCGGACACTCCGGTATCACCTGCCGGGCATGCCGGAACCACCTCTCAGAGGTGCCAGAACCACATGCTGGACACTCCGGAATCACCTGCGGGGCATGCCGGAACCACCTCTCAGACTTGCCAGAACCATGTTCCGGACACGCCGGTACCACCTGCCGAGTATGCCGGAACCACCTGATCCACTCCCCAGAACCACCTGCTGGACACCCCAGAATCACCTGCCGGCTACGCCGGAACCACTCGGCAGACACTCCGGAACCACCTGCCGGGCATGCCGGAACCACCTCTCAGAGGTGCCAGAAGCACATGCCGGACACTCCGGAATCACCTGCCGGGCATGCCGGAACCATCTCTCAGACGTGCCAGAACCATGTTCCGGACACGCCGGTACCACCTGCCGAGCTCGCCGGAACCACCTGCTGGACACGCCAAAATCACCTGCCGGAGACGCCAGAACCATTCAGCAGACACTCCGGAATCACCTGCCGGGCTGGCTGAAACCACCTGCCGGTCACGCCAACATGACCTTTCAGCTACGCCGGAACCACTTGGCGGACACTCCGGAAACACCTGTCGGGCCGCCCGGAACCACCTCTCAGACGTGCCAGAACCATGTGCCTGAGATGCCGGAACCACACCCCGAACAGACCGAAACCACCTGCCAGACCCGCCTGAACCCCCTGGCGAGCACGCCTGATCCACCTGCTCAACTAGCCGGAACCACCTTCCAGACACGCCAAAATCACCTGCCAGGTCTACCAGAACCACTTGCTGGACACTCCGGAATCATCTGCCGGAAATGCCAGAACCAGCCCTCTGCCACACTAGAACCACGTGCCGGACCCGCCGGAAGCACCTGCTGAGCATGCCTGAGCCACATGCTCGACTTGCAAGAAACAACTGCCAGACACGCCAGAATCACCAGCCGGGTACGCCAGAACCACGTGGCGGACACTCCGGAATCACCTGTTGGGCATGCCGGAACCAACTCTCGGACGTGCCAGAACCTCGTGCCGGACACGCCAGAACCACCTGCCGGACAGACCGGAAACACCTGCTGGACACGCCGGAACCACCGGCTCGACTCGCCGGAACCACCACCGGACATGCAAAATGACCTGCCGGCTACGCCAGAACCACTTGGCGAACACTCCGGAATCACCTGTCGGGCATGCCGGAACCACCTCTCAGAGGTGCCAGAACCACATGCCGGACACTCCGAAATCACCTGCTGGGCATGCCGGAACCATCTCTCACAGGTGCCAGAACCAAATGCTGGACACTCCGGTATCACCTGCCGGGCATGCCGGAACCACCTCTCAGAGGTGCCAGAACCACATGCCGGACACTCCGGAGTCACCTGCCGGGCATGCCGGAACCATCTCTCAGACGTGCCAGAACCATGTTCCGGACACGCCGGTACCACCTGCCGAGCTCGCCGGAACCACGTGCTGGACACACCAAAATCACCTGCCGGCTACGCCAGAACCACTCGGCAGACACTCCGGAATCACATGCCGGGCATTCCGGAACCACCTCTCACAGGTGCCAGAACCAAATGGTGGACACTCCGGTATCACCTGCCGGGCATACCGGAACCACCTCTCAGAGGTGCCAGAAGCACATGCCGGACACTCCGGAGTCACCTGCCGGGCTGGCTGGAACCACCTGCCGCTCACGCCAACATCACCTTTCAGCTACGCCAGAACCACTTGGCGGACACTCCGGAAACACCTGTCGGGCCGGCCGGAACCACATCTCAGACGTGCCAGAACCATGTGCCTGAGATGGCGGAACCACTAACCGAACAGACCGAAACCACCTGCCAGACCCGCCTGAACCCCCTGGCGAGCACGCCTGATCCACCTGCTCAACTAGCCGGAACCACCTTCCAGACACGCCAAAATCACCTGCCAGGTCTACCAGAACCACTTGCTGGACACTCCGGAATCATCTGCCGGAAATGCCAGAACCAGCCCTCTGACACACCAGAACCACGTGCCGGACCCGCCGGAAGCACCTGCTGATCATGCCTGAGCCACATGCTCGACTTGCAAGAAATGCCTGCCAGACACGCCAGAATCACCTGCCGGGTACGCCAGAACCACGTGGCGGACACTCCGGAATCACCTGTTGGGCATGCCGGAACCAACTCTCAGACGTGCCAGAACCTCGTGCCGGTCACGCCAGAACCACCTGCTGGACAGACCGGAAACACCTGCCAGACCTGCCTGAACCCCCTGGCGAGCACGCCTGATCCACCTGCTCAACGAGCCGGAACCAACTTCCTGACACGCCAAAATCACCTGCCAGGTATACCAGAACCACTTGGTGGACACTCCGGAATCATCTGCCGGACATGCCAGAACCAGCTCTCAGACACACCAGAACCACGTGCCAGAGACGCCGGAAGCACCAGCTGAGCATGCCTGAGCCACCTGCTCGACTCGCAAGAAACACCTGTCGGACATGCCAAAATCACCTGCCGGGTACACCAGAAACACTTGGCGGACGCTCCGGAATCACCTGTCGGGCGTGCCGGAGCCACCTCTCATACTTGCCAGAACCATGTTCTGGACACACCGGTACCACCTGCCGAGTAAGCCGGAACCAGCTGATCCACTCCCCTGAACCACCTAGTGGACACGCCAAAATCAACTGCCGGCTACGCCAGAACCACTCAGCAGACACTCGGGAATCACATGCCAGGCATTCCGGAACCACCTCTCAGAGGTGCCATAACCAAATGCCGGACACTCCGGTATCACATGCCGGGCATGCCGGAACCACCTCTCAGAGGTGCCAGAACCACATGCCGGACACTCAGGAATCACCTGCCGGGCATGCCGGAACCACCTGCTGCACATGCAGGAATCACCTGCCGGACATGCAGGAACCACCGGCTCGACTCGCCGGAACCATTGCTGGACATGCAAAATCACCTGCTGGCTACGACAGAACCACTTGGCGAACACTCCGGAATCACCTGCCGGGCATGGCGGAACCACCTCTCAGACATGCCGGAACCACATGCCAATGACAGCGGAAGCACCTGCCAGGCACGCCAGAACCACCTGCTCGACTCGCCAAAATCACCTGCTGGACACGCCAAAATCACCTGCCGGCTACGCAACAACCATTTGGTGAACACTTCGGAATCACCTGCCGGGCTGGCTGGAACCACCTGCCGGTCACGCCAACATCACTTGCCAGCTATGCCAGACCCACTTGGCGGACACCATGGAAACACCTGTCGGGCCGGCCGGAACCACCTATCAGACGTGCCAGAACGATGTGCCTGAGATGCCGGAAACACACCCCGAACAGACCGAAACTATCTGCCAGACCCGCCTGAGCCACCTGCCGAGCACGCCGGAACCATCTCTCAGACGTGCCAGAACCATGTTCCGGACACGCCGGTACCACCTGCCGAGCTCGCCGGAACCACCTGCTGGACACGCCAAAATCACCTGCCGGAATCGCCAGAACCATTCAGCAGACACTCCGGAATCACCTGCCGGGCTGGCTGAAACCACATGCCGGTCACGCCAACATGACCTTTCAGCTACGCCGGAACCACTTGGCGGACACTCCGGAAACACCTGTCGGGCCGCCCGGAACCACCTCTCAGACGTGCCAGAACCATGTGCCTGAGATGCCGGAACCACACCCCGAACAGACCGAAACCACCTGCCAGACCCGCCTGAACCCCCTGGCGAGCACGCCTGATCCACCTGCTCAACTAGCCGGAACCACCTTCCAGACACGCCAAAATCACCTGCCAGGTCTACCAGAACCACTTGCTGGACACTCCGGAATCATCTGCCGGAAATGCCAGAACCAGCCCTCTGACACACCAGAACCACGTGCCGGACCCGCCGGAAGCACCTGCTGATCATGCCTGAGCCACATGCTCGACTTGCAAGAAATGCCTGCCAGACACGCCAGAATCACCTGCCGGGTACGCCAGAACCACGTGGCGGAAACTCCGGAATCACCTGTTGGGCATGCCGGAACCAACTCTCAGACGTGCCAGAACCTCGTGCCGGTCACGCCAGAACCACCTGCCGGACAGACCGGAAACACCTGCCAGACCCGCCTGAACCCCCTGGCGAGCACGCCAGATCCACCTGCTCAACGAGCCGGAACCATCTTCCTGACACGCCAAAATCACCTGCCAGGTATACCAGAACCACTTGGTGGACACTCCGGAATCATCTGCCGGACATGCCAGAACCAGCTCTCAGACACACCAGAACCACGTGCCAGAGACGCCGGAAGCACCAGCTGAGCATGCCTGAGCCACCTGCTCGACTCGCAAGAAACACCTTTCAGACATGCCAAAATCACCTGCCGGGTACTCCAGAAACACTTGGCGGACGCTCCGGAATCACCTGTCGGGCGTGCCGGAACCACCTCTCAGACTTGCCAGAACCATGTTCTGGACACGCCGGTACCACCTGCCGAGTAAGCCGGAACCAGCTGATCCACTCCCCAGAACCACCTAGTGGACACGCCAAAATCAACTGCCGGCTACGCCAGAACCACTCGGCAGACACTCGGGAATCACATGCCAGGCATTCCGGAACCACCTCTCAGAGGTGCCAGAACCAAATGCTGGACACTCCGGTATCACCTGCGGGGCATGCCGGAACCACCTCTCAGAGGTGCCAGAACCACATGCCGGACACTCCGGAATCACCTGCCGGGCATGCCGGAACCACCTGCTGGACATGCAGGAATCACCTGCCGGACATGCTGGAACCACCGGCTCAACTCGCCGGAACCATTGCTGGACATGCAAAATCACCTGCTGGCTATGCCAGAACCACTTGGCGAACACTCCGGAATCACCTGCCGGGCATGGCGGAACCACCTCTCAGACATGCCGGAACCACATGCCAATGACACCGGAAGCACCTGCCGAGCACGCCAGAACCACCTGCTCGACTCGGCAAAACCACATGCTGGACACGCCAAAATCACCTGCCGGCTACGCCAGAACCACTCGGCAGACACTCCGGAATCACCTGCCGGGCTGGCTGGAACCACCTGCCGGTCACGCAAACATCACTTGCCAGCTATGCCAGACCCACTTGGCGGACACCATGGAAACACCTGTCGGGCCGGCCGGAACCACCTATCAGACGTGCCAGAACGATGAGCCTGAGATGCCGGAAACACACCCCGAACAGACCGAAACTATCTGCCAGACCCGCCTGAACCACCTGCCGAGCACGCCGGAACCACCTACTCGACTCGCCGGAACCACCTACCTGACACGCTAAAATCACCTGCCGGGTATGCCACAACCACTTGGTGGACACTCCGGAATCATCTGCCGGACATGCCAGAACCAGCTCTCAGACACACCAGAACCACGTGCCAGACACGCCGGAAGCACCAGCTGAGCATGCCTGAGCCAAATGCTCGACTTGCAAGAAACACCTGCCAGACACACCAAAATCACCTGCCGGGTACGCCAGAACCACGTGGCGGACACTCCGGAATCACCTGTCGGGCATGCCGGAACCAACTCTCAGACGTGCCAGAACCTCGTGCCGGTCAAGCCAGAACCACCTGCCGGACAGACCGGAAACACCTGCTGGACACGCCGGAACCACCGGCTCGACTCTCCGGAACCACCACCGGACATGCAAAATGACCTGACGGCTACGCCAGAACCACTTGGCAGACACTCCGTAACCAACTGCCGGGCATGCCGGAACCACCTCTCAGTGGTGCCAGAACCACATGCCGGACACTCCGGAATCACCTGCCGGGCATGCCGGAACCATCTCTCAGACGTGCCAGAACCATTGTCCGGACATGCCGGAACCACCTGCCGAGCTCGCCGGAACCACCTGCTGGACACTCCAAAATCACCTGCCGGCTACGCCAGAACCACTCGGCAGACACTCCGGAATCACATGCCGGGCGTTCCGGAACCACCTCTCACAGGTGCCAGAACCAAATGCTGGACACTCCGGTATCACCTGCCGGGCATGCCGGAACCACCTCTCAGAGGTGCCAGAACCACATGCCGGACACTCCGGAGTCACCTGCCGGGCATGCCGGAACCATCTCTCAGACGTGCAAGAACCATGTTCCGGACACGCCGGTTTCACCTGCCGAGCTCGCCGGAACCACCTGCTGGACACGCCAAAATCACCTGCCGGCTACGCCAGAACCACTCGGCAGACACTCCGGAATCACCTGCCGGGCTGGCTGGAACCACCTGCCGCTCACGCCAACATCATCTTTTAGCTACGCCAGAACCACTTGGCGGACACCATGGAAACATCTGTCGGGCCGGCCGGAACCTCCTCTCAGACGTGCCAGAACCATGTGCCTGAGATGCCGGAACCACTCCCCGAACAGACCGAAACCACCTGCCAGACCCGCCTGAACCCCCTGGCGAGCACGCCTGATCCACCTGCTCGCCTAGCCGGAACCACCTTCCAGACACGCCAAAATCACCTGCCAGGTCTACCAGAACCACTTGCTGGACACTCCGGAATCATCTGCCGGAAATGCCAGAACCAGCCCTCTGACACACCAGAACCACGTGCCGGACCCGCCGGAAGCACCTGCTGATCATGCCTGAGCCACATGCTCGACTTGCAAGAAACGCCTGCCAGACACGCCAGAATCACCTGCCGGGTACGCCAGAACCACGTGGCGGACACTCCGGAATCACCTGTTGGGCATGCCGGAACCAACTCTCAGACGTGCCAGAACCTCGTGCCGGTCACGCCAGAACCACCTGCCGGACAGCCCGGAAACACCTGCCAGACCCGCCTGAACCCCCTGGCGAGCACGCCTGATCCACCTGCTCAACGAGCCGAAACCAACTTCCTGACACGCCAAAATCACCTGCCAGGTATACCAGAACCACTTGGTGGACACTCCGGAATCATCTGCCGGACATGCCAGAACCAGCTCTCAGACACACCAGAACCACGTGCCAGAGACGCCGGAAGCACCAGCTGAGCATGCCTGAGCCACCTGCTCGACTCGCAAGAAACACCTGTCGGACATGCCAAAATCACCTGCCGGGTACGCCAGAAACACTTGGCGGATGCTCCGGAATCACCTGTCGGGCGTGCCGGAGCCACCTCTCAGACTTGCCAGAACCATGTTCTGGACACACCGGTACCACCTGCCGAGTAAGCCGGAACCAGCTGATCCACTCCCCAGAACCACCTAGTGGACACGCCAAAATCAACTGCCGGCTACGCCAGAACAACTCAGCAGACACTCGGGAATCACATGCCAGGCATTCCGGAACCACCTCTCAGAGGTGCCAGAACCAAATGCCGGACACTCCGGTATCACCTGCCGGCCATGCCGGAACCACCTGCTGGACATGCCTGAATCACCTGCCGGACATGCCGGAACCACCGGCTCGACTCGCCGGAACCATTGCCGGATATGCAAAATCACCTGCCGGCTACGCCAGAACCACTTGGGGAACGCTCCGGAATCACCTGCCGGGCATGGCGGAACCACCTCTCAGACTTGCCGGAACCACATGCCAATGACACCGGAAGCACCTGCCGAGTACGCCAGAATCACCTGCTCGACTCGCCAAAACCACGTTCTGGGCACGCCAAAATCACCTTCCGGCTACGCCACAACCATTTGGTGAACACTTCGGAATCACCTGCCGGGCTGGCTGGAACCACCTGCCGGTCCCGCCAACATCACCTGCCAGCTATGCCAGAACCACTTGGCGGACACCATGGAAACACCTGTCGGGCCGGCCGGAACCACCTATCTGACGTGCAAGAACCATGTGCCTGAGATGCTGGAACCACACCGACAAAAGTCCGAAACCACCTGCCAGACCCGCCTGAACCACCTGACGAGCCCGCCGGAACCACCTACTCGACTCGCCGGAACCACCTACCTGACATGCTAAAATCACCTGTCGGGTATGCCACAACAACTTGGTGGACACTCCGGAATCATCTGCCGGACATGCCAGAACCAGCTCTCAGACACACCAGACCAACGTGCCAGACACGCCGGATGCACCTACTGATCATGGCTGAGCCAAATGCTCGACTTGCCAGAAACAACTGCCAGACACGCCAAAATCCCCTTTCCGGGTACGCCAGAACCACGTGGGGGACACTCGGGAATCACCATTCGGGCATGCCGGAACCAACTCTCAGACGTGCCAGAACCTCGTGCCGGACACGCCAGAACCACCTGCCGGACAGACCGGAAACACCTGCTGGACACGCTGGAACCACCGGCTCGACTCGCCGGAACCACCGCCGGACATGCAAAATGACATGCCGGCTACGCCAGAACCACTTGGCGAACACTCTGGAATTACCTGTCGGGCATGCCGGAACCGCCTCTCAGACTTGCCAGAACCATGTTCCGGACACGACGGTACCACCTGCCGAGTATGCTGGAACCACCTGATCCACTCCCCAGAATCACCTGCTGGACACGCCAGAATCACCTGCCGACTACGGCAGAACCACTCGGCATACACTCCGGAACCACCTGCCGGACATGCCAGAACCACCTCTCAGAGGTGACAGAACCACATGCCGAACACTCCGGAATCACCTGCCGGGCATGCCGGAACCATCTCTCAGACGTGCCAGAACCATGTACCGGACGCGCCGTACCACCTGCCGAGGTCGCCGGAAGCACCTGCTGGACACGCCAAAATCACCTGCCGGCTACGCCAGAACCAATCGGCAGACACTCCGGAATCACCTGCGGGGCTGGCTGGAACCACCTGCCGGTCACGCCAACATCACCTTTCAGCTACGCCAGAACCACTTGGCGGACACTCCGGAAACACCTGTCGGGCCGGCCGCAACCACCTCTCAGACGTGCCAGAACCATGTGCCTGAGATGCCGGAACCACTCCCCGAACAGACCGAAACCACCTGCCAGACCCGCCTGAACCCCCTGGCGAGCACGCCTGATCCACCTGCTCAACTAGCCGGAACCACCTTCCTGACACGCCAAAATCACCTGCCAGGTATACCAGAACCACTTGGTGGAAACTCCGGAATCATCTGCCGGACATGCCAGAACCAGCTCTCAGACACACCAGAACCACGTGCCAGACACGCCGGAAGCACCAGCTGAGCATGCCTGAGCCACCTGCTCGACTCGCAAGATACACCTGTCGGACATGCCAAAATCACCTGCCGGGTACGCCAGAAACACTTGGCGGACGCTCCGGAATCACCTGTCGGGAGTGCCGGAACCACCTCTCAGACGTGCCAGAACCATGTTCTGGACACGCCGGTACCACCTGCCGAGTATGCCGGAACCAGCTGATCCACTCCCCAGAACCACCTAGTGGACACGCCAAAATCAACTGCCGGCTACGCCAGAACCACTCGGCAGACACTCCTGAATCACAGGCCATGCATTCCAGAACCACCTCTCACAGCTGCCAGAACCACATGCCGGACACTCCGGAATCACCTGCAGAGCATGCTGGAACCACGTGCTGGACATGCCGGAACCACCTGCCGTACATGCCGGAACCACATGCCGGACATTCCGGAACCACCGGCTCGACTCGCCTGAACCATTGCCGGACATGCAAAATCACCTGCCGGCTACGCCAGAACCACTTGGCGAACAATCCTGTATCACCTGCCGGTCATGCCGGAACCACCTCTCAGAGGTGCCAGAACCACATGCCGGACATTCCGGAATCACCTGTCGGGCATGCCGGAACCACCTGCCGGACATGCCGAAACCACCGGATCGACTCGCCGGAACCATTGCCGGACATGCAAAATCACCTGCCGGCTACGGCAGAACCACTTGGCGAACACTCCGGTATCACCTGCCGGGCATGCCGGAACCACCACACAGAGGTGCCAGAACCACATGCCGGACACTTCGGAATCACCTGCTGGGCATGCTGGAACCACGTGCTGGACATGCCGGAACCACCTGCCTGACATGCCGGAACCACCTGCCGGACATTCCAGAACCACCGGCTCGAGTCGCCGGAAACATGCCGGACATGCAAAATCACCTGCCGGCTACGGCAGAAACATTGGCGAACACTCCGGTATCACCTGCCGGGAATGCCGGAACCACCTCTCAGAGGTGCCAGAACCACATGCCGGACACTCCGGAATCACCTGCCGGGCATGCCGGAACCACCTGCCGGACATGCCGGAACCACCGGCTCGACTCGCCGGAACCATTTCCGGACATGCAAAATCACCTGCCGGCTACGCCAGAACCACTTGGCGAACACTCCGGAATCACCTGCCGGGCATGGCGGAACCACCTCCCAGACATGCCGGAACCGCATGCCAATGACACCGGAAGCACCTGCCGAGCACGCCAGAACCACCTGCTCGACTCGACAAACCCACCTGCTGCACACGCCAAAATCACCTTCCGGCTACGCCACAACCATTTGGTGAACTCTTCGGAAGCACCAGCCGGGCTGGCTGGAACCACCTGCCGGTCACGCCAACATCACCTGCCAGCTATGCCAGAACCACTTGGCGGACACCATGGAAACACCTGTCGGGCCGGCCGGAACCACCTATCAGACGTGCCAGAACCATGTGCCTGAGATGCCGGAACCACACCCCGAACAGACCGAAACCACCTGCCAGACCCGCCTGAACCACCTGCCGAGCACGCCGGAACCACCTACTCGACTCGCCGGAACCAACTACCTGACACGCTAAAATCACCTGCCGGGTATGCCACAACCACTTGGTGGACACTCTGGAATCATCTGCCGGACATGCCGGAACCAGCTCTCAGACACACCAGAACCACGTGCAGGACACGCCGGAAGCACCTGCTGAGCATGCCTGAGTCAAATGCTCGACTTGCCAGAAACACCTGCCAGACACGCCAAAATCACCTGCCGGGTACGCCAGAACCACGTGGCGGACACTCCGGAATCACCTGCCGGGCATGCCGGAACCACCTCTCAGACTTGCCAGAACCATGTTCCGGACACACCGGTACCACCTGCTTAGTATGCCGGAACCACCTGATCCACTCCACAGAACCACCTGCCGGATACGCCAGAATCACCTGCCGGCTACTCCAGAACCACTCGGCAGACACTCCGTAACCAACTGCCGGGCATGCCGGAACCACCTCTCAGAGGTGCCAGAACCACATGCCGGACACTCCGGAATCACCTACCGGGCATGCCGGAACCATCTCTCAGACTTGCCAGAACCATGTTCCGGACATGCCCGAACCACCTGCCGAGCTCGCCGGAACCACCGTTTGGACACGCCAAAATCAACTGCCGGCTACACCAGAACCACTCGGCAGACACTCGGGAATCACATGCCAGGCATTCCGGAACCACCTCTCAGATGCGCCAGAACCAAATGCCGGACACTCCGGAATCACCTGCCGGGCATGCCGGAACCACCTGCCGGACACGCCGGAACCACCGGCTCGACTCGCCGGAACCACCGCCGGACATGCAAAATGACCTGCCGGTTACGCCAGAACCACTTGGCGAACTCTCCGGAATCACCTGTCGGGCATGCCGGAACCGCCTCTCAGACTTGCCAGAACCATGTTCCGGACACGCCGGTACCACCTGCCGAGTATGCCGGAACCACCTGATCCTCTCCCCACAACCACCAGTTGCACACTCCAGAATCACCTGCCGACTACGCCAGAACCACTCGGCAGACACTCCGGAACCACCTGCCGGGCATGCCGGAACCACCTGTCAGAGGTGCCAGAACCACATGCCGGACACTCCGGAATCACCTGCCGGGCATGCCGGAACCACCTCTCAGAGGTGCCAGAACCACATGCCGGACACTCCGGAATCACCTGCATGACATGAGGGAACCACCTCTCAGACGTGCCAGAACCATGTTCCGGACACGCTGGTACCACCTGCCGAGCTCGCCGGAACCACCTGCTGGACACTCCAAAATCACCTGCCAGCTACGCCAGAACCACTCGGCAGACACTCCGTAACCAACTGCCGGGCATGCCGCAACCACCTCTCAGGGGTGCCAGAACCACATGCCGGACACTCAGGAATCACCTGCCGGGCATGCCGGAACCATCTCTCAGACGTTCCAGAACCATGTTCCGGACACTCCGGTACCACCTGCCGACCTCGCCGGAACCACCAGCTGGACACGCCAAAATCAACTGCCGGGTATGCAAGAAACACTTGGCGGACGCTCCGGAATCACCTGTCGGGCATGCCAGAACCAACTCTCAGACTTGCCAGAACCACATGCCGGACACTCCGGAATCACCTGCCTGGCATGAGGGAACCATCTCTCAGACGTTCCAGAACCATGTTCCGGACACTCCGGTACCACCTGCCGAGCTCGCCAGAACCACCTGCTGGACACGCCAAAATCACATGCCAGCTACGCCAGAACCACACGGCAGACACTCCGGAATCACCTGCCGGGATGTCTGGAAGCACCTGCCGGTCACGCCAACATCAACTTTCAGCTATGCCAGAACCACTTGGCGGACACTCCGGAAAAACCTCTCCGGCCGGCCGGAATCACCTCTCAGACGTGCAAGAACCATGTGCCTGAGATGCCGGAACCACTCCCCGAAAAGACCGAAACTACCTGTCAGACCCGCCTGAACCCCCTGGCGAGCACGCCTGATCCACCTGCTCAACTAGCCGGAACCACCTTCCTGACACGCCAAAATCACCTGCCGGCTACGCCACAACCATTTGGTGAACTCTTCGGAATCACCTGCGGGGCTGGCTCCAGAACCACTCGGCAGACACTCCGGAACCAGCTGCCGGGCATGCCGGAACCACCTCTCAGACTTGCCAGAACCATGTTCTGGACACGCCGGTACCACCTGCCGAATATGCCGGAACCAGCTGATCCACTCCCCAGAACCACCTAGTGGACACGCCAAAATCAACTGCCGGCTACTCCAGAACCACTCGGCTCACACTCCGGAATCACAGCCCATGCATTCCGGAACCACCTCTCAGAGGTGCCAGAAC
Organism: Equus przewalskii; assembly: GCF_037783145.1. Taxonomy (NCBI): domain Eukaryota; kingdom Metazoa; phylum Chordata; class Mammalia; order Perissodactyla; family Equidae; genus Equus; species Equus przewalskii. The sequence goes on along the minus strand of NW_027227377.1, from coordinate 118,908 downwards.
CACATGCCGGACACTCAGGTATCACCTGCCGGGCATGCCGGAACCAGCTCTCAGAGGTGCCAGAACCACATGCCGGACACTCCGGAATCACCTGCAGGGCATGCTGGAACCACGTGCTGGACATGCCGGAACCACCTGCCGGACATGCCGGAACCACCTGCCCGACATTCCGGAACCACCGGCTCGACTCGCCGGAACCATTGCCGGACAGGCAAAATCACCTGCCGGCTACGCCAGAACAACTTGGCAAACACTCCGGTATCACCTGCCGGGCATGCCGGAACCACCTCTCAGAGGTGCCAGAACCACATGCCGGACACTCCGGAATCACCTGTCGGGCATGCCGGAACCACATGCCGGACATGCCAGAACGACCGGCTCGACTCGCCGGAACCATTGCCGGACATGCAAAATCACCTGCCGGCTACGCCAGAACCACGTGGCGAACAATCCGGAATCACCTGCCGGGCATGGCGGAACCACCTCTCAGACATGCCGGAACCACATGCCAATGACACCGGAAGCACCTGCCGAGCACGCCAGAACTACCTGCTCGACTCGCCAAAACCACCTGCCAGCTATGCCAGAACCACTTGGCGGACACCATGGAAACACCTGTCGGGCCGGCCGGAACCACCTCTCAGACCTGCCAGAACAATGTGCCTGAGATTCCGGAACCACACCCCGAACAGACCGAAACCACCTGCCAGACCCGCCTGAACCACCTGCCGAGCACGCCGGAAACACCAACTCGACTCGCCGGAAGCACCAACCTGACACGCTAAAATCACGTGCCGGGTATGCCACAACCACTTTGTGGACACTCCGGAATCATCTGCCGGACATGCCAGAACCAGCTCTTAGACACACCAGAACCACGTGCCAGACATGCCGGAAGCACCTGCTGATCATGCCTGAGCCAAATGCTCGGCTTGCCAGAAACACCTGATAGACACGCCAAAATCACCTGCCGGGTACGCCAGAACCACGTGGCGGACACACCGGAATCACCGTTCGGACATGCCGGAACCAACTCTCAGACGTGCCAGAACCTCGTGCCGGACACGCCAGAACCACCTGCCGAGTATGCTGGAACCACCTGATCCACTCCCCAGAACCACCTGCTGGACACACCAGAATCACCTGCCGACTACGCCAGAACCACTCGGCAGACACTCCGGATCCACCCTCCGGGCATCCCGGACCCACATCTCAGAGGTGACAGAACCACATGCCGGACACTCCGGAATCACCTGCCTGGCATGCCGGAACCACCTCTCAGACGTGCCAGAACCATGTTCCGGACACGCCGGTACCACCTGCCGAGTATGCCGGAACCAGCTGATCCACTCCCCACAACCACCTAGTGGACACGCCAAAATCAACTGCCGGCTACGCCAGAACCACTTGGCAGACACTCCGGAATCACATGCCAAGCATTCCGGAACCATCTCTCAGAGGTGCCAGAACCAAATGCCGGAGACTCCGGCATCACCTTCCGGGCATGCCGTAACCACCTCTCAGAGGTGCCAGAACCACATGCCGGACACTCCAGAATCACCTGCCGGGCATGCCAGAACACCTGCTGGATATGCCGGAATCACCTGCCTGACATGCCGCAACCACCGGCTCGACTCGCCGGAACCACCGACGGACAAACAAAATGACCTGCGGCTACGCCAGAACCAGTTGGCGAACACTCTGGAATCACCTGTCGGGCATGCCGGAACCACCTCTCAGACTTGCCAGAACCATGTTCCGGACACGCCGGTATCACCTGCCGAGTATGCCGGAACCACCAGGTCCACTCCCCTGAACCACCTGCGGGACACGCCAGAATCACCTGCCGAGTACGCCAGAACCACTTGGCAGATACTCCGGAACCACCTGCCGGGCATGCCGGAACCACCTCTCAAAGGTGCAAGAACCACATGCCGGACACTCCGGAATCACCTGCCTGGCATGCCGGAACCATCTCTCAGACGTGCCAGAACCATGTTCCGGACACGCTGGTACCACCTGCTGAGCTCGCCAGAACCACCTGCTGAACACACCAAAATCACCTGCCAGCTACTCCAGAACCACACGACAGACACTCCGGAACCACCTGCCGGGCATGCCGCAACCACCTCTCAGAGGTGCCAGAACCACATGCCGGACACTCCGGAATCACCTGCAGGGCATGCCGGAACCAACTCTCAGAAGTGCCAGAACCTCGTGGCGGACACGCCAGAACCACCTGCCGGAAAGACCGGAAACACCTGCTGGACACGCCAGACCCACTCGGCAGACACTCCGGAATCACATGCCAGGCATCCCGGAACCAACTCTCAGAGGTGCCAGAACCAAATGCCGGACACTCCGGTATCACCTGCCGGGCATGCCAGAACAACCTCTCAGAGGTGCCAGAATCACATGCCGGACACTCCGGAATCACCTGCAGGGCCTGCCGGAACCACCTGATCCACTCCCCAGAACCACCTGCTGGACATGCCGGAATCACATGCCGGACATGCCGGAACCACCGGCTTGACTCGCCGGAACCATGGCAGGACATGCAAAATCAACTGCCGGCTACGCCAGAACCACTTGGCGAACACTCCGGAATCACCTGCTGGGCATGGCTGAACCACCTCTCAGACAGGCCGGAACCACATGCCAATGACACCGCAAGCACCTGCCGAGCGCGCCAGAACGTCCTGAATGACTCGCCAAAACCACCTGCTGGACACGCCGAAATCACCTGCCGGCTAGGCCACAACCATTTGGTGAATTCTTCGGAATCCAGTGCTGGGTTTTCTGGAACCACCTGCCGGTCACGCCAACATCACCTGCCAGCTATGCCAGAACCACTTGGCGGACACCATGGAAACACCTGTCGGGCCGGCCGCAAGCACCTCTCACACGTGCCAGAACCATGTGCCTGAGATGCCGGAACCACTCCCCGAACAGACCGAAAACACCTGCCAGACCCGCCTGAACGCCCTGGCGAGCACGCCTGATCCACCTGCTCAACTAGCCGCAACCAACTTCCTGACACGCCAAAATCACCTGCCAGGTATACCAGAACCACTTGGTGGACACTCCGGAATCATCTGCCGGACATGCCAGAACCAGCTCTCAGACACACCAGAACCACGTGCCAGAGACGCCAGAAGCACCAGCTGAGCATGCCTGAGCCACCTGCTCGACTCGCAAGATACACCTGTCGGACACGCCAAAATCACCTGCCAGCTACGCCAGAACCACACGGCAGACACTCCGGAATCACCTGCTGGGATGGCTGGAAGCACCTGCCGGTAACGCCAACATCATCTTTCAGCTATGCCAGAACCACTTGGCGGACACTCCGGAAAAACCTCTCCGGCCGGCCGGAATCACCTCTCAGACTTGCCAGAACCATGTGCCTGAGATGCCGGAACCACTCCCCGAAAAGACCGAAACCACCTGCCAGACCCGCCTGAACCCCCTGGTGAGCACGCCTGATCCACCTGCTCAACTAGCCGGAACCAACTTCCTGACACGCCAAAGTCACCTGCCGGCTACGCCACAACCATTTGGTGAACTCTTCGGAATCACCTGCGGGGCTGGCTCCAGAACCACTCGGCAGACACTCCGGAACCAGCTGCCGGGCATGCCGGAACCACCTCTCAGACTTGCCAGAACCATGTTCTGGACACGCCGGTACCACCTGCCGAGTATGCCGGAACCAGCTGATCCACTCCCCAGAACCACCTAGTGGACACGCCAAAATCAACTGCCGGCTACTCCAGAACCACTCGGCAGACACTCTGGAATCACAGGCCATGGATTCCGGAACCACCTCTCAGAGGTGCCAGCACCAAATGCCGGACACTCAGGTATCACCTGCCGGGCATGCCGGAACCACCTCTCAGAGGTGCCAGAACCACATGCCGGACACTCCGGAATCACCTGCAGGGCATGCTGGAACCACGTGCTGGACATGCCGGAACCACCTGCCGGACATGCCGGAACCACCTGCCCGACATTCGGGAACCACCGGCTCGACTCGCCGGAACCATTGCCGGACAGGCAAAATCACCTGCCGGCTACGCCAGAACAACTTGGCAAACACTCCGGTATCACCTGCCCGGCATGCCGGAACCACCTCTCAGAGGTGCCAGAACCAGATGCCGGACACTCCGGAATCACCTGTCGGGCATGCAGGAACCACATGCCGGACATGCCAGAACCACTGGCTCGACTCGCCAGAACCATTGCCGGACATGCAAAATCACCTGCCGGCTACGGCAGAACCACTTGGCGAACAATCCGGAATCACCTGCCGGGCATGGCGGAACCACCTCTCAGACATGCCGGAACCACATGCCAATGACACCGGAAGCACCTGCCGAACACGCCAGAACTACTTGCTGGACTCGCCAAAACCACCTGCCAGCTATGCCAGAACCACTTGGCGGACACCATGGAAACACCTGTCGGGCCGGCCGGAACCACCTCTCAGACCTGCCAGAACAATGTGCCTGAGATGCCGGAACCCCACCCCGAACAGACCGAAACCACCTGCCAGACCCGCCTGAACCACCTGCCGAGCACGCCGGAAACACCTACTCGACTCGCCGGAACCACCAACCTGACACGCTAAAATCACCTGCCGGGTATGCCACAACCACTTGGTGGACACTCCGGAATCATCTGCCGGACATGCCAGAACCAGCTCTCAGACACACCAGAACCACGTGCCAGACACGCCGGAAGCACCTGCTGTGGATGCCTGAGCCAAATGCTCGACTTCCCAGAAACACCTGTCAGACAGGCCAAAATCACCTGCCGGGTACGCCAGAACCACGTGGCGGACACTCCGGAATCACCTGTCGGGCATGCCGGAACCAACTCTCAGACTTGCCAGAACCAAGTTCCGGAGACGCCACAACCACCTGCCGGACAGACCGGAAACACCTGCTGGACACGCTGGAACCATCGGCTCGACTCGCCGGAACCATTGCCGGCCATGCAAAATCACCTGCCGGCTACGCCAGAACCACTTGGCGAACACTCCGGAATCACCTCCCGGGCATGGCGGAACCACCTCTCAGACATGCCGGAACCACATGCCAATGACACCGGAAGCACCTGCCGAGCTCGCCAGAACGACCTGCTTGACTCGCCAAAACCACCTGCTAGACACGCCGAAATCACCTGCCGGCTAGGCCACAACCATTTGGTGAACTCTTCGGAATCACCTGCCGGGATTTCTGGAACCACCTGCCGGTCACGCCAACATCACCTGCCAGCTATGCCAGAACCACTTGGCGGACACCATCGAAACACCTGTCGGGCCGGCCGGAACCACCTATCAGACGTGCCAGAACCATGTGCCTGAGATGCCGGAACCACACCCCGAAAAGAACGAAACTACCTGCCAGACCCGCCTGAACCACCTGCCGAGCACGCCGGAACCACCTACTCGACTTGCTGGAACCACCTACCTGACACGCTAAAATCACCTGCCGGGTATGCCACAACCACTTGGTGGACACTCCGGAATTATCTGCCGGAAATGCCAGAACCAGCACTCAGACACACAAGAACCACGTGCCAGACACGCCGGAACCACCTGCTGATCATGCCTGAGCCAAATGTTCGACTTGCCAGAAACACCTTCCAGACACGCCAAAATCACCTGCCGGGTATGCCAGAACCACATGGCGGACACTCCGGAATCACCTGTCGGGCGTGCCGGAACCACCTCTCCGACTTGCCAGAACCATGTTCTGGACACGCCGGTACCACCTGCCGAGTAAGCCGGAACCAGCTGATCCACTCCCCAGAACCACCTAGTGGACACGCCAAAATCAACTGCCGGCTACGCCGGAACCACCGGCTCGAATCGCCGGAACCACCGCCGGACATGCAAAATGACCTGCCGGCTACGCCAGAACCACTTGGCGAACACTCCGGAATCACCTGTCGGGCATGCTGGAACCAGCTCTCAGACTTGCCAGAACCATGTTCCGGACACGCCGGTACCACCTGCCGAGTATGCCGGAACCACCTGATCCACTCCCCACAACCACCTGCTGGACACCCCAGAATCACCAGCCGGCTACGCCAGAACCACTCGGCAGACACTCCGGAACCACCTGCCTGGCATGCCGGAACCACCTCTCAGAGGTGGCAGAACCACATGCCGGACACTCCGGAATCACCTGCCGGGCATGCCGGAACCATCTCTCAGACGTGCCAGAACCATGTCCCGGACACGCCGGTACCACCTGCCGAGCTCGCCGGAACCACCTGCTGGACACTCCAAATTCACCTGCCGGCTATGGCAGAACCATTCAGCAGACACTCCGGAATCACATGCCGGGCTGGCTGGAACCACCTGCCGGTCACGCCAACATGACCTTTCCGCTACGCCGGAACCATTTGGCGGACACTCCGGAAACATCTGTAGGGCCGGCCGGAACCACCTCTCAGACGTGCCACAACCATGTGCCTGAGATGCCGGAACCACACCCCAAACAGACCGAAACCACCTGCCAGACCCGCCTGAACCCCGTGGCGAGCACGTCTGATCGACCTGCTGAACTAGCCGGAACCACCTTCCAGACACGCCAAAATCACCTGCCAGGTCTACCAGAAAAACTTGGTGGACACTCCGGATTCATCTGCCGGAAATGCCAGAACCAGCCCTCTGACACAGCAGAACCACCTGCCAGACCCGCCTGAACCACCAGCCAAGCACGCCGGAACCACCTACTCGACTCGCCGGAACCAGCTAACTGACACGCTAAAATCACCTGCCGGGTATGCCACAATCACTTGGTGGACACTCCGGAATCATCTGCCGGACATGCCAGAACCAGCTCTCAGACACACCAGAACCACTTGCCGGACACGCCGGAAGCACCTGCTGATCATGCCTGAGCCAAATGCTCGACTTGCAAGAAACACCTGCCAGACACGCCAAAATCACCTGCCGGGTACGCCAGAACCACGTGGCGGACACTCCGGAATCACCTGTCGGGCATGCCGGAACCAACTCTCAGACGTGCCAGAACCTCGTGCCGGTCACACCAGAACCACCTGCCGGACAGACCGGAAACACCTGACGGACACGCCGGAACCACCGGCTTGACTCGCCGGAACAACCGCCGGACATGCAAAATGACCTGCCGGCTACCCGAGAACCACTTGGCAAACACTCCGGAATCACCTGTCGGGCATGCCGGAACCACCTCTCAGACTTGCCAGAACCATGTTTCGGACACGCCGGTACCACCTGCCGAGTATGCCGGAACCACCTGATCCACTCCCCAGAACCACCTGCTGAACACACCAGAATCACATGCCGATACGCCAGAACCACTAGGCAGACACTCCGGAACCACCTGCCGGGCATGCCGGAACCACCTGTCAGAGGTGCCATAACCACATGCTGGACACTCCGGAATCACCTGCCGGGCATGCCGTAACCATCTCTCAGACGTGCCAGATCCATGTTCCGGACACGCCGATACCACCTGCCGAGCTCGCCAGAACTACCTGCTGGACACGCCAAAATCACCTGCCGGCTACGCCAAAACCATTTGGTGAACTCTTCGGAATCACCTGCCAGGCTTGCTGGAACCACCTGCCGGTCACGCCAACATCACCTGCCAGCTATGCCAGAACCACTTGGCGGACACCATGGAAACACCTGTCGGGCCGGCCAGAACCACCTCTCAGACGTGCCATAACCATGTGCCTGAGAAGCCGGAACCACTCCCCGAACAGACCGAAACCACCTGCCAGACCCGCCTGAACCCCCTGGCGAGCACGCCTGATCCACCTGCTCAACTAGCCGGAACCAACTTCCTGACACGCCAAAATCACCTGCCAGGTATACCAGAACCACTTGGGGAACACTCCGGAATCACCTGTCGGGCGTGCCGGAACCTCCTCTCAGACTTGCCAGAACCATGTTCTGGACACGCCGGTACCACCTGCCGAGTATGCCGGAACCAGCTGATCCACTCCCCAGAACCACCTAGTGGACACGCCAAAATCAACTGCCAGCTACGCCAGAACCACTTGGCAGACACTCCGGAATCACAGGCCAGGCATTCCGGAACCACCTCTCAGAGCTGCCAGAACCACATGCCGGACACTCCGGAATCACCTGCCGGGCATGCCGGAACCACCTGCCGGACATGCCGGAACCACCGGCTCGACTCGCCGGAACCATTGCCGGACATGCAAAATCACCAGCTAGCCACGCCACAACCACTTGGTGAACACTCCGGAATCACCTGCCGGACATGGCGGAACCACCTCTCAGACATGCCGGAACCACATGCCAATGACACTGGAAGCACCTGCCGAGCACGCCAGAACCACCTGCTCGACTCGCCAAAACCACCTGCTGGACACGCCAAAATCACCTGCCGGCTACGCCACAACCATTTGGTGAACTCTTCGGAATCACCTGCCGGGCATGCCGGAACCAACTCTCAGACGTGCCAGAACCTCGCGCCGGACACGCCAGAACCACGTGCCGGACAGACCGGAAACACCTGCCGAGCACGCCAGAACCACCTGGTCGACTCGCCAAAACCACCCGCTGGACACGCCAAAATCACCTGCCGGCTACGCCAGAACCACTCGGCAGACACTCCGGAATCACCTGCCGGGCTGGATGGAACCACCTGCCGGTCACGCCAACATCACCTGCCAGCTATGCCAGAACCACTTGGCGGACACCATGGAAACACCTGTCGGGCCGGCCGGAACCACCTATCAGACGTGCCAGCACCATGTGCCTGAGATGCCGGAACCACTCCCCGAACAGACCGAAACCACCTGCCAGACCCGCCTGAAACCACTGGCGAGCACGCCGGAACCACCTACTCGACTCGCTGGAACCACCTACCTGACACGCTAAAATCACCTGCCAGGTATGCCACAACCACTTGGTGGACACTCCGGAATCATCTGCGGGACATGCCAGAACCAGCTCTCAGACACACCAGAACCACGTGCCAGACACGCCGGAAGCACCAGCTGAGCATGCCTGAGCCACCTGCTCGACTCGCAAGAAACACCTGTCGTACATGCCAAAATCACCTGCCGGGTACGCCAGAAACACTTGGCGGACGCTCCGGAATCAGCTGTCGGGCGTGCCGGAACCACCTCTCAGACTTGCCAGAACCATGTTCTGGACACGCCGGTACCACCTGCCGAGAATGGCGGAACCAGCTGATCCACTACCCAGAACCACCTAGTGGACACGCCAAAATCAACTGCCGGAACCACCGGCTCGACTCGCCTGAACCACCGCCGGACATGCAAAATGACCTGCCGGCTATGCCAGAACCACTTGGCGAACACTCCGGAATCACCTGCCGGGCATGGCGGAACCACCTCTCAGACATGCCGGAACCTCGTGCCGGTCACACCAGAACCACCTGCCGAGTATGCTGGAACCACCTGATCCACTCCCCAGAACCACCTGCTGGACACACCAGAATCACCTGCCGACTACGCCAGAACCACTCGGCAGACACTCCGGATCCACCCTCCGGGCATCCCGGACCCACATCTCAGAGGTGACAGAACCACATGCCGGACACTCCGGAATCACCTGCCTGGCATGACGGAACCACCTCACAGACGTGCCAGAACCATGTTCCGGACACGCCGGTACCACCTGCCGAGTATGCCAGAACCAGCTGATCCACTCCCCAGAACCACCTAGTGGACACGCCAAAATCAACTGCCGGCTACGCCAGAACCACTTGGCAGACACTCCGGAATCACATGCCAAGCATTCCAGAACCATCTCTCAGAGGTGCCAGAACCAAATGCCGGAGACTCCGGCATCACCTTCCGGGCATGCCGGAACCACCTCTCAGAGGTGCCAGAACCACATGCCGGACACTCCGGAATCACCTGCCTGACATGCCGCAACCACCGGCTCGACTCGCCGGAACCACCGCCGGACAAACAAAATGACCTGCGGCTACGCCAGAACCAGTTGGCGAACACTCTGGAATCACCTGTCGGGCATGCCGGAACCACCTCTCAGACTTGCCAGAACCATGTTCCGGACACCCGGTACCACCTGCCGAGTATGCCGGAACCACCAGATCCACTCCCCTGAACCACCTGCTGGACACGCCAGAATCACCTGCCGAGTACGCCAGAACCACTCGGCAGATACTCTGGAACCACCTGCCGGGCATGCCGGAACCACCTCTCAAAGGTGCAAGAACCACATGCCGGACACTCCGGAATCACCTGCCTGGCATGCCGGAACCATCTCTCAGACGTGCCAGAACCATGTTCCGGACACGCTGGTACCACCTGCTGAGCTCGCCAGAACCACCTGCTGAACACACCAAAATCACCTGCCAGCTACGCCAGAACCACACGACAGACACTCCGGAACCACCTGCCGGGCATGCCGCAACCACCTCTCAGAGGTGCCAGAACCACATGCCGGACACTCCGGAATCACCTGCCGGGCATGCCAGAACCATCTCTCAGATGTGCCAGAACCATGTTCCGGACACGCCGGTACCACCTGCCGAGCTCGCCGGAACCACCTGCTCGACTCGCCAAAACCACCCGCTGGACACGCCAAAATCACCTTCCGGCTACGCCACAACCATTTGGTGAACTCTTCGGAATCACCTGCCGGGCTGGCTCCAGAACCACTCGGCAGACACTCCGGAACCACCTGCCGGGCATCCCGGAACCACTTCTCAGAGGTGCCAGAACCAAATGCCAGACACTCCGGTATCACCTGCCGGGCATATCAGAACAACATCTCAGAGGTGCCAGAACCACATGCCGGACACTCCGGAATCACCTGCCGGGCATGCCGGAACCACCTGATCCACTCCCCAGAACCACCTGCTGGACATGCCGGAATCACCTGCCGGACATGCCGGAAACACCGGCTCGACTCGCCGGAACCATTGCCGGACATGCAAAATCACTTGCCGGCTACGCCAGAACCACTTGGCGAACACTCCGGAATCACCTGCCGGGCATGGCGGAACCACCTCTCAGACATGTCGGAACCGCATGCCAATGACACCGGAAGCACGTGCCGAGCACGCCAGAACCACCTGCTCGACTCGCCAAAACCACCTGCTGGACACGCCAAAATCACCTTCCGGCTACGGCACAACCATTTGGTGAACACTTTGGAATCACCTGCCGGGCTGGCTGGAACCACCTGCCGGTCACGGCAACATCACCTTTCAGCTACGCCAGAACCACTTGGCGGACACTCCGGAAACAAATGTCGGGCCGGCCGCAACCACCTCTCAGACGTGCCAGAACCATGTGCCTGAGATGCCGGAACCACTCCCCGAACAGACCGAAACCACCTGCCAGACCCGCCTGAACCCCCTGCCGAGCACGCCTGATCCACCTGCTCAACTAGCCGGAACCACCTTCCTGACACGCCAAAATCACCCGCCGGCTACGCCACAACCATTTGGTGAACTCTTCGGAATCACCTGTCAGGCTGGCTCCAGAACCACTCGGCAGACACTCCGGAAAAACCTGCCGGGCATGCCGGAACCACCTCTCAGACATGCCGGAACCACATGCCAATGACACCGGAAGCACCTGCCGAGCACGCCAGAACCACCTGCTCGACTCGCCAAAACCACGTGCTGGACATGCCAAAATCACCTGCCGGCTACACCACAACCATTTGGTGAACTCTTCGCAATCACCTGCCGGGCTTGCTGGAACCACCTGCTGGTCACGCCAACATCACCTGCCAGCTATGCCAGAACCATTGGCGGACACCATGGAAACACCTGTTGGGCCGGCCGGAACCACCTCTCAGACGTGCCAGAACCATGTGCCTGAGATGCCGGAACCACTCCCCGAACAGACCGAAGCCACCTGCCAGACCCACCTGAACCACCTGGCGAGCACGCCTGATCCACCTGCTCAACTATCCAGAACCACCTTCCTGACAAACCAAAATCACCTGCCAGGTATACCAGAACCACTTGGTGGACACTCCGGAATCATCTGCCGGTCATGCCAGAACCAGCTCTCAGACACACCAGAACCACGTGCCAGAGACGCCGGAAGCACCAGCTGAGCATGCCTGAGCCACCTGCTCGACTCGCAAGATACACCTGTCGGACATGCCAAAATCACCTGCCGGGTATGCCAGAAACACTTGGCGGACGCTCCGGAATCAGCTGTCGGGCGTGCCGGAACCACCTCTCAGACTTCCAGAACCATGTTCTGGACACGCCGGTACCACCTGCCGAGTATGCCGGAACCAGCTGATCCACTCCACAGAACCACCTAGTGGACACGCCAAAATCAACTGCCGGCTATGCCAGAACCACTCGGCAGACAGTCCGGAATCACATGCCAGGCATTCCGGAACCACCTCTCAGAGATGCCAGAACCAAATGCGGGAGACTCCGGTATCACCTCCCGGGCATGCAGGAACCACCTCTCAGAGGTGCCAGAATCACATGCCGGACACTCCGGAATCACCTGCCGGGCATGCTGGAACCACGTGCTGGACATGCCGGAACCACCGGCTCGACTCGCCGGAACCATAGCCGGACATGGAAAATCACCTGCCGGCTACGCCAGAACCACTTGGCGAACACTCCGGAATCACCTGCCGGGCATGGCGGAACCACCTCTCAGACATGCCGGAACCACAAGCCAATGACACCGGAAGCACCTCCCGAGCACGCCAGAACCACCTGCCAGGCTGGCTGGAACCACCTGCCGGTCACGCCAACATCACCTGCCAGCTATGCCAGAACCACTTGGCGGACACCATGGAAACACCTGTCGGGCCGGCCGGAACCACCTATCAGACGTGCCAGAACCATGTGCCTGAGATGCCGGAACCACACCCCGAACAGACCGAAACGACCTGCCAGACCCGCCTGAACCAACTGCCGAGCACGCCGGAACCACCTACTCGACTCGCTGGAATCACCTACCTGACACGCTAAAATCACCTGCCAGGTATGCCACAACCACTTGGTGGACACTCCGGAATCATCTGCCGGACATGCCAGAACCAGCTCTCAGACACACCAGAACCACGTGCCAGAGACGCCGGAAGCACCAGCTGAGCATGCCTGAGCCACCTGCTCGACTCGCAAGAAACACCTGTCGGACATGCCAAAATCACCTTCCGGGTACGCCAGAAACACTTGGCGGACGCTCCGGAATCAGCTGTCGTGCGTGGCGGAACCACCTCTCAGACTTCCCAGAAGCATGTTCTGGACACGCCGGTACCACCTGCCGAGTATGCCGGAACCAGCTGATCCACTCCCCAGAACCACCTAGTGGACACGCCAAAATCAACTGCCGGCTATGCCAGAACCACTCGGCAGACACTCCGGAATCAGAGGCCAGGCATTCCGGAACCACCTCTCAGAGGGGCCAGAACCAAATGCCGGACACTCCGCAATCACCTGCCGGGCATGCCGGAACCACCTCTCAGAGGGGCCAGAACCACATGCCGGACACTCCGGAATCACCTGCCGGGCATGCCGGAACCATCTCTCAGACGTGCCACAACCATGTTCCAGACACGCCGGTACCACCTGCCGAGCTCGCCGGGACCACCAGCTGGACACGCCAAATTCACCTGCCGGCTACGGCAGAACCATTCAGCAGACACTCCGGAATCACCTGCCGGGCTGGCTGGAACCACCTGCCGGTCACGCCAACATGACCCTTCAGCTACGCCGGAACCACTTGGCGGACACTCCGGAAACACCTGTAGGGCCGGCCGGAACCACCTCTCAGACGTGCCAGAACCATGTGCCTGAGATGCCGGAACCACACCCCAAACAGACCGAAACCTACTGCCAGACCCGCCTGAACCCCGTGGCGAGCACGCCTGATCCACCTGCTCAACTAGCCGCAACCAACTTCCTGACACGCCAAAATCACCTGCCAGGTCTACCAGAACCACTTGGTGGACACGCCGGAATCATCTGCCGGACATGCCAGAACCAGCCCTCTGACACACCAGAACCACGTGCCGGACACGCTGGAAGCACCTGCTGTTCATGCCTGAGCCACATGCTCTACTTGCAAGAAACACCTGCCAGACACGCCAAAATCACCTGCCGGGTACGCCAGAACCACGTGGCGGACACTCCGGAATCACCTGTCGGGCATGCCGGAACCAACTCTCAGACGTGCCAGAACCTCGTGCCAGTCACGCCAGAACCACCTGCCGGAAAGACTGGAAACACCTGCTGGACACGCCGGTACCACCGGCTTGACTCGCCGGAACCACCGCCGGACATGCAAAATGACCTGCCGGCTACGCCAGAACCACTTGGCGAACACTCCGGAATCACCTGTCGGGCATGCCGGAACCAACTCTCAGACTTGCCAGAACCATGTTTCGGACACGCCGGTACCACCTGCAGAGTATGCCGGAACCACCTGATCCACTCCCCAGAACCACCTACTGGACACCCCAGAATCACATGCCAACTACGCCAGAACCACTAGGCAGACACTCCGGAACCACCTGCCGGGCATGCCGGAACCACCTCTCAGAGGTGCCATAACCACATGCCGGACACTCCGGAATCACCAGCCGGGCATGCCGTAACCATCTCTCAGACGTGCCAGAACCATGTTCCGGTAACGCCGGTACCACCTGCCGAGCTCGCCGGAACTACCTGCTGGACACGCCAAAATCACCTTCCGGCTACGCCACAACCATTTGGTGAACTCTTCGGAATCACCTGCCGGGCTGGCTCCAGAACCACTCGGCAGACACTCCGGAACCACCTGCCGGGCATCCCGGAACCACTTCTCAGAGGTGCCAGAACCAAAGGCCGGACACTCCGGTATCACCTGCCGGGCATATCAGAACAACCTCTCAGAGGTGCCCGAACCACATGCCGGACACTCCGGAATCACCTGCCGGGCATGCCGGAACCACCTGATCCACTCTCCAGAACCACCTGCTGGACATGCCGGAATCACCTGCCGGACATGCCGGAACCACCTCTCAGACATGCCGGTACCACATGCCAATGACACCGGAAGCACCTGCCGAGCACGCCAGAACCACCTGCTCGACTCGCCAAAACCACCTGCTGGTCACGCCAAAATCACCTGCTGGCTACGCCACAACCATGTGGTGAACTCTTCGGAATCACCTGCCGGGCTTGCTGGAACCACCTGCTGGTCACGCCAAAATCACCTGCCAGCTATGCCAGAACCACTTGGCGGACACCATGGAAACACCTGTCGGGCCGGCCGGAACCACCTCTAAGACGTGCCAGAACCATGAGCCTGAGATGCCGGAACCACTCCCCGAACAGACCAAAACCTCCTGCCAGACCCGCCTGAACCCCCTGGCGAGCACGCCTGATCCACCTGCTCAACTAGCCGGAACCAACTTCCTGACACGCCAAAATCACCTGCCAGGTATATAAGAACCACTTGGTGGACACTCCGGAATCATCTGCCGGAGATGCCAGAACCATCTCTCAGACACACCAGAAACACGTGCCAGAGACGCCGGAAGCACCAGCTGAGCATGCCTGAGCCACCTGCTCGACTCGCAAGATACACCTGTCTGACAGGCGTAAATCACCTGCCGGGTACGCCAGAAACACTTGGCGGACGCTCCCGAATCACCTGTCGGGCGTGCCGAAACCAACTCTCAGACTTGCCAGAACCATGTTCTGGACACGCCGGTACCACCTGCCGAGTATGCCGGAACCAGCTGATCCACTCCCCAGAACCACCTAGTGGACACGCCAAAATCAACTGCCGGCTACGCCAGAACCACTCGGCAGACACTCCGGAATCACAGGCCAGGCATGCCGGAACCACATCTCAGAGGTTCCAGAACCACATGCCGGACACTCCGGAATCACCTGCCTGGCATGCTGGAACCACGTGCTGGACATGCCGGAAGCACCTGCCGGACATGCCGGAACCACCTGCCGGACATTCCGGAACCACCGGCTTGACTCGCCGGAACCATTGCCGGGCATGCAAAATCACCTGCCGGCTACGCCAGAACCACTTGGCGAACACTCCGGAATCACCTGCCGGGCATGGCGGAACCACCTCTCAGACATGCCGGAACCACATGCCAATGACACCGGAAGCACCTGCCGAGCCCGCCAGAACCACCTGATCGACTCGCCAAAACCACCTGCTGGACACGCCAAAATCACCTGCCGGCTACGCCACAACCATTTGGTGAACTCTTCGGAATCACCTGTCGGGCTGGCTGGAACCACCTGCCGGTCACGCCTACATCACCTGCCAGCTATGCCAGAACCACTTGGCTGACGCCATGGAAACACCTGTCGGGCCGGCCGGAACCACCTATCAGACTTGCCAGAAGCATGTGCCTGAGATGCGGGAACCACACCCCGAACAGACCGAAACCACCTGCCAGACCCGCCTGAACCACCAGCCAAGCACGCCGGAACCACCTACTCGACTCGCCGGAACCAGCTACCTGACACGCCAAAATCACCTGCCGGGTATGCCACAACCACTTGGTGGACACTCCGGAATCATCTGCCGGACATGCCAGAACCAGCTCTCAGACACACCAGAACCACTTGCCGGACACGCCGGAAGCACCTGCTGAACATGCCTGAGCCAAATGCTCGACTCGCAAGAAACACCTGCCAGACACGCCAAAATCACCTGCCGGGTACGCCAGAACCACGAGGCGGACACTCCGGTATCACCTGTCGGGCCGGCCGGAACCACCTCACAGACGTGCAAGAACCATGTGCCTGAGATGCCGGAACCACTCCCCGAACAGACCGAAACCACCTGCCAGACCCGCCTGAACCCCCTGGCGAGCACGCCTGATCCTCCTGCTCAACTAGCCGGAACCACCTTCCTGACACGCCAAAATCACCTGCCGGCTACGCCACAACCATTTGGTGAACTCTTCGGAATCACCTGCCGGGCTGGCTCCAGAACCACTCGGCAGACACTCCGGAATCACATGCCAGGCATTCCGGAACCATCTCTCAGACGTGCCACAACCACGTGCCGGAGAGACCGGAAGCACCTTCCGAGCTCGCCGGAACCACGTGCTGGACATGGCGGAACCACCTGCCTCACAGGCCAAAATCATATGCCGGCTACGCCAAAACCACTTGGTGGACACTCCAGAATCACCTTGCGGGCATGCCGGAACCACGTCATGGACAGACGGCAAACACCTGCCGGACCTGCCGGAACCACCTGCCGAGCACGCCGGAACCACCTGCTCGACTCACCAGAGCCACCTGCCGGACACAGCAGAAACACCTGCGGGGTACGCCAGAACCACTTGGAGGAGTCTCCGGGATCACCTGCTGGGCATGCCGGAACCAGCTCTCAGACGTGCCAGAACCATGTGTTGGACACGCCGGAACCACCTGCCGAGTATGACAGAATCGCCTGCTCCACTCCCCAGAACCACCTTCTGGACACGCCAAAATCACCTGCCGGCTACGCCACAACCATTTGGTGAACACTTGGGAATCACCTGCCGGGCTGGCTGGAACCACCTGCCAGTCACGCCAACATCAACTGCCAGCTACGCCAGAACCAATTTGCGGACACTCCGGAAACACCTGTCGGCCGGCTGGAACCACCTCTCTGACGTGCCAGAACCATGTGCCCGAGATGCCGGAACCACAACCGGAACACAGCGAAAACACCAGCCAGACCCGCCTGAACACCCTGGCGAGCACGCCTGATCCACCTGCTCAACTAGCCGCAACCACCTTCCTGACATGCCAAAATCACCTGGTGGTTATGCCAGAACCACTTGGTGGACACTCCGGAATCATCTGCCGGACATGCCAGAACAAGCTCTCAGACACACCAGAACCACGTGACAGAGATGCCGGAAGCACCAGCTGAGCATGCCTGAGCCACCTGCTCGGCTCGCAAGAAGCACCTGTCGGACATGCCAAAATCAAATGCCGGGCACGCCAGAAACACTTGGCGAACACTCCGGAATCACCTGTCGGGCATGCCGGAACCACCTCTCAGACGTGCCAGAACCACATGCCGGACACTCCGGAATCACCTGCCGGGGATGCCGGAACCATCTCTCAGAAGTGCCAGAACCATGTTCCGGACACGCCGGTACCACCTGCCGAGCTCGCTGGAACCACCTGCCGGTCACGCCAACATCACCTGCCAGCTATGCCAGAACCACTTGGCGGACAGACCGGAAACACCTGCTGGACACGCCGGAACCACCTGCCGAGCACGCCTGAACCACCTGCTTGACTCGCAGGACCCACGTGCCGGACACGCCAAAATGAACTGCCGGCTACACCAGAACCACATACCCGACTCTCTGGAATCACCTGCCTGACATGCCAGAACCACCTCTCAGACGTGCCAGAAGCACGTGTCGGACATCCCGGAATGACCTATCGGACAGAACGGAACCACATGCCAGGCACGCCGGAACCACCTGCCAAACACACCACAGCCAGCTGCTCGACTCGACGGAACCACCTGCCGGACACGCCAATATCAACTTCTGGCTATGCCAGAACCACCTGGGGGACAGTCCGGAATCACCTGTCCACCATGGCGGAACAACCTCCCAGATGTACCAGAACCACGTGCCGGACAAGCTGGAAACACGTAGTGGACAGACTGGAACCACCTGCCGGCCACGCCTGAACCACCTGCCGAGCATGACGGAACCACCTGCCGGACACGCCAAAACCACCTGCGGGCTACACCAGAACCACTTGGAGGACTCTCCGGGTGACCTGCCAGGCATGCTGGAACCACCTCTCAGACGAGCCAGAACCACGCGGCGGACACTCCGGAATCACCTGTCGGGCATCACGGAACCAACTCTCAGACGTGCCAGAACCTCATGCCGGTCACTCCAGAACCACCTGCCGGACAGACCGGAAACACCTGCTGCACACGAAAAATCACCTGCCGGCTACGCCACAACCATTTGGTGAACTCTTCGGAATCACATGCTGGGCTGGCTGGAACCACCTGCCGGTCACGCCAACATCACCTGCCAGCTATGCCAGAACCACTTGGCGGACACCATGGAAACACCTGTCGGGCCGGCCGGAACCACCTATCAGACGTGCCAGAACCATGTGCCTGAGATGCCGGAACCACACCCCGAACAGACCGAAACCACCTGCCAGACCCGCCTGAAAACCCTGGCGAGCACGCCTGATCCACCTGCTCAACTAGCCGGAACCAACTTCCTGACACGCCAAAATCACCTGCCAGGTATACCAGAACCACTTGGTGGACACTCCGGAATCATCTGCCGGACATGCCAGAACCAGCTCTCAGACACACCAGAACCACGTGCCAGAGACGCCGGAAGCACCAGCTGAGCATGCCTGAGCCACCAGCTCGACTCGCAAGAAACACCTGTCGGACATGCCAAAATCACCTGCCGGGTACGCCAGAAACACTTGGCGGACGCTCCGGAATCACCTGTCGGGCATGCCGGAACCACGTCTCAGACTTGCCAGAACCATGTTCTGGACACGCCGGTACCACCTGCCGAGTATGCCGGAACCAGCTGATCCACTCCCCAGAACCACCTAGTGGACACGCCAAAATCAGCTGCCGGCTATGCCGGAACCACCGGCTCAACTCGCCGGAACCACCGCTGGACATGCAAAATGACCTGCCGGCTACGCCAGAACCACTTGGCGAACACTCCGGAATCACCTGTCGGGCATGCAGGAACCACCTCCCGGTCACGCCAAAATCACCTGCCAGCTATGCCAGAACCACTTGGCGGACACCATGGAAACACCTGTCGGGCCGGCCGGAACCACCTATCTGACGTGCCAGAACCATGTGCCTGAGATGCCGGAACCACACCCCGAACAGACCGAAACCATCTGCCAGACCCGCCTGAACCACCTGCCGAGCACGCCGGAACCACCTACTCGACTCGCTGGAACCACCTACCTGACACGCTAAAATCACCTGCCGGGTATGCCACAACCACTTGGTGGACACTCCGGAATCATCTGCCGGACATGCCAGAACCAGCTCTCAGACACACCTGAACCACGTGCCAGACACGCCAGAAGCACCTGCTGAGCATGCCTGAGCCAAATGCTCGACTTGCAAGAAACACCTGCAAGACACGCCAAAATCACCTGCCGGGTACGCCAGAACCACGTGGCAGACACTCCGGAATCACCTGTCGGGCATGCCGGAACCAACTCTCAGACGTGCCAGAACCTCGTGCGGGTCACGCCAGAACCACCTGCCGGACAGACCGGAAACACCTGCTGGACACGCCAGAACCACCGACTCGACTCGCCGGAACCACCGCCGGACATGCAAAATGACCTGCCGGCTATGCCAGAACCACTTGGCGAACACTCCGGAATCACCTGTCGGGCATGCCGGAACCACTTCTCAGACATGCCAGAACCATGTTCCCGACACGCCGGTACCACCTGCCGAGTATGCCGGAACCACCTGATCCACTCCCCAGAACCACCTGCTGGATACGCCAGAACGACCTGCCGGCTACTCCAGAACCACTCGGCACACACTCCGTAACCAACTGACCAGCATGCCGGAACCATCTCTCAGACGTGCCAGAACCAAGTTCCGGACATGCCGGAACCACCTGCCGAGCTCGCCGTAACCACTTGCTGGAAATGCCAAAATCACCTGCCGGCTACTCCAGAACCACTCGGCAGACACTCCGGAATCACATGCCAGGCAATCCGGAACCACCTCTCAGAGGTGCCAGAACCAAATGACGGAAACTCTGGAATCACCTGCCGGGCATGCCTGAACCACCTGCCGGACATGCCGGAACCACCGGCTCGACTCGCCGGAACCATTGCCGGACATGCAAAATCACCTGCCGGCTACGCCAGAACCACTTGGCGAACACTCCGGCATCACCTGCCGGGCATGGCAGAACCACCTCTCAGACGTGCCAGAACCATGTGCCTGAGATGCCGGAACCACACCCCGAACAGACCGAAACCACCTGCCAGACCCGCCTGAACCCCCTGGCGAGCACGCCTGATCCACCTGCTCAACTAGCCGGAACCACCTTCCTGACACGCCAAAATCACCTGCCAGGTATACCAGAACAACTTGGTGGACACTCCGGAATCATCTGCCGGACATGCCAGAACCAGCTCTCAGACACACCAGATCACGTGCCAGAGACGCCGGAAGCACCAGCTGAGCATGCCTGAGCCACCTGCTCGACTCGCAAGAAACACCTGTCGGACATGCCAAAATCACCTGCCGGGTACGCCAGAAACTCTTGGCGGGCGCTCCGGAATCACCTGTCGGGCATGCCGGAACCACCTCTCAGACTTGCCAGAACCATGTTCTGGACACGCCGATACCACCTGCCGAGTATGCCAGAACCAGCTGATCCACTCCCCAGAACCACCTAGTGGACACGCCAAAATCAACTGCCGGCTACGCCAGAACCACTCGGCAGACACTCCGGAATCACATGCCAGGCATTCCGGAACCACCTCTCACAGGTTCCAGAACCAAATGCCGGACACTCCGGTATCAGCTGCCGGGCATGCCGGAACCACCTCTCAGAGGTGCCAGAACCACATGCCAGACACTCCGGAATCATCTGCCGGGCATGCCGGAACCACCTGCCGGAGATGCCAGAACCACCGGCTCGACTCGCCGGAACCATTGCCGGACATGCAAAAACACCTGCCAGGTACGCCAGAACCACTTGGCGAACACTCCGGAATCACCTGTCGGGCAAGCCGGAACCAATTCTCAGACGTGCCAGAACCTCGTGCCGGTCACGCCAGAACCACCTGCCGGACAGACCGGAAACACCTGCTGCACACGCCAAAATCACCAGCCGGCTACGCCACAACCATTTGGTGAACTCTTCGGAATCACCTGCCGGGCTGGCTGGAACCACCTGCCGGTCACGCCAACATCACCTGCCAGCTATGCCAGAACCACTTGGCGGACACCATGGAAACACCTGTCGGGCCGGCCGGAACCACCTCTCAGACGTGCCAGAACCATGTGCCTGAGATGCCGGATCCACACCCCGAACAGACCGAAACCATCTGCCAGACCCGCCTGAACCAACTGCCGAGCACGCCGGAACCACCTACTCGACTCACTGGAACCACCTACCTGACACGCTAAAATCACCTGCCGGGTATGCCACAACCACTTGGTGGACACTCCAGAATCATCTGCCGGACATGCCAGAACCAGCTCTCAGACACACCTGAACCACGTGCCAGACACGCCAGAAGCACCTGCTGAGCATGCCTGAGCCCAATGCTCGACTTGCAAGAAACACCTGCAAGACACGCCAAAATCACCTGCCGGGTACGCCAGAACCACGTGGCGGACACTCCGGAATCACCTGTCGGGCATGCCGGAACCAACTCTCAGACGTGCCAGAACCTCGTGCCGGTCACGCCAGAACCACCTGCCGGACAGACCGGAAACACCTGCTGGACATGCCGGAACCACCGACTCGACTCGCCGGAACCACCGCCGGACATGCAAAATGACCTGCCGGCTACGCCAGAACCAATTGGCGAACACTCCGGAATCACCTGTCGGGCATGCCGGAACCACTTCTCAGACATGCCAGAACCATGTTCCGGACACGCCGGTACCACCTGCCGAGTATGCCGGAACCACCTGATCCACTCCTCAGAACCACCTGCTGGATACGCCAGAACCACCTGCCGGCTACTCCAGAACCACTCGGCACACACTCCGTAACCAACTGACGGGCATGCCGGAACCATCTCTCAGACGTGCCAGAACCAAGTTCCGGACATGCCGGAACCACCTGCCGAGCTCGCCGTAACCACCTGCTGGAAACGCCAAAATCACCTGCCGGCTACTCCAGAACCACTCGGCGGACACTCCGGAATCACAGGCCAGGCAATCCGGAACCACCTCTCAGAGGTGCCAGAACCAAATGACGGAAACTCTGGAATCACCTGCCGGGCATGCCGGAACCACCTGCCGGACATGCCGGAACCACCGGCTCGACTCGCCGGAACCATTGCCGGACATGCAAAATCACCTGCCGGGTACGCCAGAACCACTTGGTGAACACTCCGGCATCACCTGCCGGGCATGGCAGAACCACCTCTCAGACGTGCCAGAACCATGTGCCTGAGATGCCGGAACCACACCCCGAACAGACCGAAACCACCTGCCAGACCCGCCTGAACCCCCTGGCGAGCACGCCTGATCCACCTGCTCAACTAGCCGCAACCACCTTCCTGACACGCCAAAATCACCTGCCAGGTATACCAGAACCACTTGGTGGACACTCCGGAATCATCTGCCGGACATGCCAGAACCAGCTCTCAGACACACCAGATCACGTGCCAGAGACGCCGGAAGCACCAGCTGAGCATGCCTGAGCCACCTGCTCGACTCGCAAGAAACACCTGTCGGACATGCCAAAATCACCTGCCGGGTACGCCAGAAACTCTTGGTGGGCGCTCCGGAATCACCTGTCGGGCATGCCGGAACCACCTCTCAGACTTGCCAGAACCATGTTCTGGACACGCCGGTACCACCTGCCGAGTATGCCAGAACCAGCTGATCCACTCCCCAGAGCCACCTAGTGGACACGCCAAAATCAACTGCCGGCTACGCCAGAACCACTCGGCAGACACTCCGGAATCACATGCCGGGCATTCCGGAACCACCTCTCACAGGTTCCAGAACCAAATGCCGGACACTCCGGTATCAGCTGCCGGGCATGCCGGAACCACCTCTCAGAGGTGCCAGAACCACATGCCGGACACTCCGGAATCATCTGCCGGGCATGCCGGAACCACCTGCCGGAGATGCCGGAACCACCGGCTCGACTCGCCGGAACCATTGCCGGACATGCAAAATCACCTGCCGGGTACGCCAGACCACTTGGCGAACACTCCGGAATCACCTGTCGGGCATGCCGGAACCAACTCTCAGACGTGCCAGAACCTCGTGCCTGTCACGCCAGAACCACCTGCCGGACAGTCCGGAAACACCTGCTGCACACGCCAAAATCACCAGCCGGCTACGCCACAACCATTTGGTGAACTCTTCGGAATCACCTGCCGGGCTGGCTGGAACCACCTGCCGGTCACGCCAACATCACGTGCCAGCTATGCCAGAACCACTTGGCGGACACCATGGAAACACCTGCCGGGCCGGCCGGAACCACCTATCAGAAGTGCCAGAACCATGTGCCTGAGATGCCGGAATCACACCCCGAACAGACCGAAACCACCTGCCAGACCCGCCTGAACCACCTGACGAGCACGCCGGAACCATCTACTCGAATCGCCGGAACCACCTACCTGACACGCTAAAATCACCTGCCGGGTATGCCACAACCACTTGGTGGACACTCCGGAATCATCTGCCGGACATGCCAGAACCAGCTCTCAGAAACACCAGAACCACGTGCCGGACACGCCGGAAGCACCTGCAGATAATGCCTGAGCCAAATGCTCGACTTGCAAGAAACACCTGCCAGAAACGCCAAAATCACCTGCCGGGTACGCCACAACCACGTGGCGGACACTCCGAAATCACCTGTCGTGCATGCCGGAACCAACTCTCAGACGTGCCAGAACCATGTTCTGGACACGCCGGTACCACCTGCCGAGTATGCCGGAACCAGCTGATCCACTCCCCAGAACCACCTGCTGGACACGCCAGAATCACCTGCCGACTACGCCGGAACCACTCGGCAGACACTCCGGAACCACCTGCCGGGCATGCCGGAACCACCTTTCAGAGGTGCCAGAACCACATGCGGGACACTCCAGAATCACCTGCCGGGCATGCTGGAACCATCTCTCAGACGTGCCATAACCATGTTCCGGACACGCCGGTACCACCTGCCGAGCTCGCCGGAACCACCTGCTGGACACGCCAAAATCACCTGCCGCCTACGCCAGAACCAATCGGCAGACACTCCGGAATCACCTGCCGGGCTGGCTGGAACCACCTGCCGGTCACGCCAACATCACCTTTCAGCTACGCCAGAACCAGTTGGCGGACACTCCGGAAACACATGTCGGGCCGGCCGAAACCACCCCTCAGACGTGCCAGAACCATGTGCGTGAGATGCCGGAACCACTGCCCGAACAGACCGAAACCACCTGCCAGACCCGCCTGAACCCCCTGGCGAGCACGCCTGATCCACCTGCTGAACTAGCCGGAACCACCTTACTGACACGCCAAAATCACCTGCCGGCTACGCCACAACCATTTGGTGAACTCTTCGGAATCACCTGCCGGGCTGGCTCCAGAACCACTCGGCCGTCTCTCCGGAACCACCGGCCGGGCATGCCGGAACCACCTCTCAGACATGCTGGAACCACATGCCAATGACACCGGAAGCACCTGCCGAGCACGCCAGAACCACCTGCTCGGCTCGCCAAAACCACGTGCTGGGCACGCCAAAATCACCTGCCGGCTAAGCCGCAACCATTTGGTGAACTATTCGGAATCACCTGCCGGGCTGGCTGGAACCACCTGCCGGTCACGCCAACATCACCTGCCAGCTATGCCAGAACCACTTGTCGGACACCATGGAAACACCTGTCGGGCCGGCCGGAACCACCTCTCAGACGTGCCAGAACCATGTGCCTGAGATGCCGGAACCACTCCCCGAACAGACCGAAACCACCTGCCAGACCCGCCTGAACGCCCTGCCGAGCACGCCTGATCCACCTGCTCAGCTAGCCGGAACCAACTTCCTCACACGCCAAAATCACCTGCCAGGTATACCAGAACCACTTGGTGGACACTCCGGAATCATCTGCGGGACATGCCAGAACCAGCTCTCAGACACACCAGAACCACGTGCCAGAGACGCCGGAAGCACCAGCTGAGCATGCCTGAGCCACCTGCTCGACTCGCAAGAAACACCTGTCGGACATGAAAAAGTCACCTTTCGGGTACGCCAGAAACACTTGGCGGACGCTCCGGAATCAGCTGTCGGGCGTGGCGGAACCACCTCTCAGACTTCCCAGAACCATGTTCTGGACACGCCGGTACCACCTGCCGAGTATGCCGGAACCAGCTGATCCACTCCCCAGAACCACCTAGTGGACACGCCAAAATCAACTGCCGGCTACGCCAGAACCACTCGGCAGACAGTCTGGAATCACATGCCAGGCATTCCGGAACCACCTCTCAGAGGTGCCAGAACCAAATGCGGGAGACTCCGGTATCACCTCCCGGGCATGCGGGAACCACCTCTCAGAGGTGCCAGAATCACATGCCGGACACTCCGGAATCACCTGCCGGGCATGCTGGAACCACGTTCTGGACATGCCGCAACCACCGGCTCGACTCGCCGGAACCATAGCCGGACATGGAAAATCACCTGCCGGCTACGCCAGAACCACTTGGCGAACACTCCGGAATCACCTGCCGGGCATGGCGGAACCACCTCTCAGACATGCCGGAACCACAAGCCAATGACACCGGAAGCACCTCCCGAGCACGCCAGAACCACCTGCCAGGCTGGCTGGAACCACCTGCCGGTCACGACAACATCACCTGCCAGCTATGCCAGAATCACTTGGCGGACACCATCGAAACACCTGTCGGGCCGGCCGGAACCACCTATCAGACGTGCCAGAACCATGTGCCTGAGATGCCGGAACCACACCCCGAACAGACCGAAACCACCTGCCAGACCCGCCTGAACCACCTGCCGAGCACGCCGGAACCACCTACTCGACTCGCTGGAACCACCTACCTGACACGCTAAAATCACCTGCCAGGTATGCCACAACCACTTGGTGGACACTCCGGAATCATCTGCGGGACATGCCAGAACCAGCTCTCAGACACACCAGAACCACGTGCCAGAGACGCCGGAAGCACCAGCTGAGCATGCCTGAGCCACCTGCTCGACTCGCAAGAAACACCTGTCGGACATGCCAAAATCACCTGCCGGGTACGCCGGAAACACTTGGCGGACGCTCCGGAATCACCTGTCGGGCGTGCCGGAACCACCTCTCAGACTTGCCAGAACCATGTTCTGGACACGCCGGTACCACCTGCCGAGTATGCCGGAACCAGCTGATCCACTCCCCAGAACCACCTAGTGGACACGCCAAAATCAACTGCCGGCTACGCCAGAACCACTCGGCAGACACTCCGGAATCACAGGCCAGGCATTCCGGAACCACCTATCAGAGGGGCCAGAACCAAATGCCGGACACTCCAGAATCACCTGCCGGGCATGCCGGAACCACCTCTCAGAGGTGCCAGAACCACATGCCGGACACTCCGGAATCACCTGCCGGGCATGCTGTAACCACATGCTGGGCAAGCCGGAACCACCTGCCGGACATGCCGGAACCACCTGCCGGACATGCCGGAACCACCGGCTCAACTCGCCAAAACCACCTGCTGGACACGCCAAAATCACCTGCCGGGTATGCCAGAACCACTCGTCAGACACTCCGGAATCACCTGCCGGGCTTGCTGGAACCACCTGCCGGACACGCCAACATCACCTGCCGGCTACGCCAGAACCACTTGGCGAGCACTCCGGAAGCACTTGCCGAGCACGCCGGAACCACGTGCTCAACTCGTCTGAACCACCCGCAGGACATGCCAAAATCACCTTCCGGCTACGCCAAATCCACTGGGTGGACTCTCTGGAATCACCTGCCGGGCATCATATTACCACCTCTCAGACGTGCCAGAACAACGTGCCGGACACACCGGATCCCCCTCCCCGTAAGACCGGAACCACCTCACAGAAGTGCCAGAAGCACGTGCCAGAGACGCCGGAAGAACCTGCCGAGCACGTCGGAACCACCTGCTGAAGTCGCCTGAACCACCTGCGGGACACGCCAAAATCACCTGCCGGCTACGCCAGAACCACCGGCAGACACTCCGGAATCACATGCCAGGCATTCCGGATCCACGTCTCAGAGGTGCCAGAACCACATGCCATACACTCTGGAATCACCTGCCGGGCATGCCGGAACCACCTCTCAG
Organism: Equus przewalskii; assembly: GCF_037783145.1. NCBI lineage: Eukaryota > Metazoa > Chordata > Mammalia > Perissodactyla > Equidae > Equus > Equus przewalskii. Next base: position 90,885 of record NW_027227377.1, on the reverse strand, counting down.
ACGTGGCAGAACCATTTGCCGGACACGCCGGAACCACCTGCCGAGTATGCCGGAAACACCTGCTCCACTCCCCAGAACCACCTGCTGGACACGCCAAAATCACCTGCCGGCTACACCAGAACCGCTCGGCAGACACTCCGGACCCACCTCCAGGACAGACCGGAACCACCTGCCGGACATGCCGGAACCACCTGCTTGACTCGCCAGAACCACCTGCTGGACACGCCAGAATCACCACCCGGCTACGCTACAACCACTTGTCGGACACTCCGGAATCACCTGCCGGGCATGTTGGAACCACCTCTCAGAGGTGCCACAACCACATGCTGGAGACAGCGGAAGCACCTTCCGAGAATGCCGGAAGTGCCTGATCCACTCCCCAGAACCACCTGCCGGACACGCCAAAATCACCTGCCGGCTACGCCAGAACCACTTGGCGGACACTCCAGAATCACCTGCCGGGCATGCCAGCACAACCTCTCAGAAGTGCCAGAAGCATGTGCCGGACAGGCCGGAACCATCTCCCGGACAGACCGGAAACACAGGAAACACTCGCTGGAACCACCTGCTTGACTCACAGGTCCCACATACCGGACCCGCCAAAATCAGCTGCCCGCTACACCAGAACCACTTGGCGGACAAGCCGGAATCACGTGAAGTGCATGGCGACACAACCTCTCAGACGTGCCAGAACCTCGTGCCGGACACACCAGAACCACCTGCTGGACAGACCGGAACCACCTGCCGGACACGCTGGAACCACCGGCTCGACTCGCCGGAACCATTGCCGGACATGCAAATCACCTGCCGTCTATGCCAGAACGACTTGGTGAACACTCCGAAATCACCTGCCAGGCATGCCGGAACCACCTCTCAGAGGTGAGACAACCACATGCCGGACACTCCGGAATCACCTGCCGGGCATGCCGGAACCATCTCTCAGACGTGCCGCAACCACGTGCCGGAGAGACCGGAAGCACCTGCCGAGCTCGCCGGCACCACCTGCTGGACATGCAGGAACCGCCTGCCTCAAAGGCCAAAATCATATGCCGGCTACGCCAAACCCACTTGGTGGACACTCCAGAATCACCTTGCGGGCATGCCAGAACCAAGACATGGACAGACGGCAAACACCTGCCGGACCTGCTGGAACCACCTGCCGAGCACTCCGGAACCACCTGCTCGACTCACCAAAGCCACCTGATGGACACACCAGAAACAACTGCGGGGTACGCCAGAACCACTTGGAGGACTCTCCGGGATCACCTGCCGGGCATGCCGGAACCACCTCTCATACGTGCCAGAACCATCTGCCGGACACGCCGGAACCAACCGCCGAGTATGCCGGAACCAGCTGATCCAATCCCCAGAACCACCTACTGGACACGCCAAAATCAACTGCCGGCTACGCCAGAACCACCGGCAGACCTCCGGAATCACATGCCAGGCATTCCGGATCCACATCTCAGAGGTGCCAGAACCACATGACATACACTCTGGAATCACCTGCCGGGCATGCCGAAACCACATCTCAGACGTGCCAGAACCATTTGCCGGACACGCCGGAACCACCTGCCGAGAATGCCGGAACCAACTGCTCCACTCCCCAGAACCACCTGCTGGACACGCCAAAATCACCTGCCGGCTACGCCAGAACCACTTGGCGGACACCATGGAAACACCTGTCGGGCCGGCCGGAACCACCTATCAGACGTGCCAGAACCATGTGCCTGAGATGTCGGAACCACACCCCGAACAGACCGAAACCACCTGCCAGACCCGCCTGAACCACCTGCCGAGCACGCCGGAACCACCTACTCGACTCGCCGGAACCACCTACCTGACACGCTAAAATCACCTGCCGGGTATGCCACAACCACTTGGTGGACACTCCGGAATCATCTGCCGGACATGCCAGAACCAGCCCTCAGACACACCAGAACCACGTGCCGGACACGCCGGAAGCACCTGCTGATGATGCCTGAGCCAAATGCTCGACTTGCAAGAAATACCTGCCAGACACGCCAAAATCACCTGCCGGGTACGCCAGAACCACGTGGCGGACACTCCGGAATCACCTGTCGGGCATGCCGGAACCAACTCTCAGACGTGCCAGAATCTCGTGCCAGACACGCCAGAACCACCTGCCGGACAGACCAGAAACACCTGCTGGACATGCCGGAACCATCGGCTCGACTCGCCGGAACCACCGCCGGACATGCAAAATGACCTGCCGGCTATGCCAGAACCACTTGGTGAACACTCCGGAATCACCTCTAGGGCATGCCGGAACCACCTCTCAGACTTGCCAGAACCATGTTCCGGACACGCCGGTACCACCTGCCGAGTATGCCGGAACACCTGATCCACTCCCCAGAACCACCTGCTGAACACGCCAGAATCACCTGCCGGCTATGCCAGAACCACTCGTCAGACACTCCGGAACCACCTGCCAGGCATGACGGAACCACCTCACAGAGGTGCCAGAACCACATGCCGGACACTCCGGAATCACCTGCCGGGCATGCCGGAACCATCTCTCAGACGTGCCAGAACCATGTTCCGGACACACCGGTACCACCTGCCGAGCTCGCCGGAACCACCTGCTGGACACGCCAAAATCACCTGCCGGCTACGCCACAACCACTCGGCAGACACTCCGGAATCACCTGCCGGGCTGGCTGGAACCACCTGCCGGTCACGCCAACATCACCTTTCAGCTACGCCAGAACCACTTGGCGGACACTCCGGAAACACCTGTCGGTCCGGCCGGAACCACCTCTCAGACGTGTTCAGAACCATGTGCCTGAGATGCCGGAACCACTCCCCGAACAGACCGAAACCACCTGCCAGACCCGCCTGAACGCCCTGGCGAGCACGCCTGATCCACCTGCTCAACTAGCCAGAACCACCTTCCTGACACGCCAAAATCACCTGCCAGGTCTACCAGAACCACTTGGTGGACAGTCTGGAATCATCTGCCGGACATGCCAGAACCAGCTCTCAGACACACCAGAACCACGTGCCAGAGACCCCGGAAGCACCAGCTGAGCATGCCTGAGCCACCTGCTCGACTAGCAAGAAACACCTGTCGGACATGCAAAAATCACCAGCCGGGTACACCAGAACCATGTGGCAGACACTCCAGTATCACCTGTCGGGCATGCCAGAACCACGTCTCAGAGGTGCCAGAACCACATGCCGGACACTCCGGAAGCACCTGCCGAGCACTCCAGAACCACCTGCTCGACTCGCCAAAACCACCTGCTGGACACGCCAAAATCACCTACCGGGTACGCCAGAACCACTCGGCAGACACTCCGGAATCACCTGCCCGGCTTGCTGGAACCACCTGCCGGTCACGCCAACATCACCTGCCGGCTACGCCACAACCACTTGGCGAGCACGCCGGAACCACCTGCTCGACTCGTCTGAACCACCTGCTGGACATGCCAAAATCACCTTCCGGCTACACCAAAACCACTTGGTGGACTCTCTGGAATCACCTGCCGGGCATCATAGAACCACCTCTCAGACGTGCCGGAACAACGTGCCGGAGACACCGGATCCCCCTCCCCGTAAGACCGGAACCACCTCTCAGAAGTGCCAGAAGCACGTGCCAGAGACGCCGGAAGCACCTGCCGAGCACGTCGGAACCACCTGCTGAAGTCGCCTGAACCACCTGCGGGACACGCCAAAATCACCTGCCGGCTACGCCAGAACCACCGGCAGACACTCCGGAATCACATGCCAGGCATTCCGGATCCACGTCTCAGAGGTGCCAGAACCACATGCCATACACTCTGGAATCACCTGCCGGGCATGACGGAACCACCTCTCAGACGTGCCAGAACCATTTGCCGGACACGCTGGAACCACCTGCTGAGTATGCCGGAAACACCTGCTCCACTCCCCAGAACCACCTGCTGGACACGCCAAAATCACCTGCCGGCTACACCGGAACCGCTCGGCAGACACTCCGGAACCACCTCCAGGACAGACTGGAACCACCTGCCGGACATGCCGGAACCACCTGCTTGACTCGCCAGAACCACCTGCCGGACACGCCAGAATCACCACCCGGCTACGCTACAACCACTTGTCGGACACTCCGGAATCACCTGCCGGGCATGCTGGAACCACCTCTCAGAGGTGCCACAACCACATGCCGGAGACAGCGGAAGCACCTTCCGAGAATGCCGGAAGTTATTGATCCACACCCCAGAACCACCTGCCGGACACGCCGATATCACCTGCCGGCTCTGCCAGAACCACTCGGCGGACACTCCAGAATCACCTGCCGGGCATGCCAGCACAAACTCTCAGAAGTGCCAGAAGCATGTGCCGGACAGGCCGGAACCATCTCCCGGACAGACCGGAAACACAGGAAACAATCGCCGGAACCACCTGCTTGACTCACCGGTCCCACCTGCCGGACACGCCAAAATCACCTGCCCGCTACACCTGAACCGCTTGGCGGACAAGCCGGAATCACGTGAAGGGCATGCTGACACAACCTCTCAGACGTGCCAGAACCTCGTGCCGGACACCCCAGTACCACCTGCCGTACAGACCGGAACCACCTGTCGGCCATGCCGGAACCACCTCTCAGACTTGCCAGAACCATGTTCTGGACACGCCGGTACCACCTGCCGAGTATGCTGGAACCAGCTGATCCACTCCCCAGAACCACCTAGTGGACATGCCAAAATCAACTGCCGGCTACGCCAGAACCACTCGGCAGACACTCCGGAATCACATGCCAGGCATTCCGGAACCATCTCTCAGACGTGCCACAACCACGTGCCGGAGAGACCGGAAGCACCTTCCGAGCTCGCCGGAACCACGTGCTGGACATGGCGGAACCACCTGCCTCACAGGCCAAAATCATATGCCGGCTACGCCAAAACCACTTGGTGGACACTCCAGAATCACCTTGCGGGCATGCCGGAACCACGTCATGGACAGACGGCAAACACCTGCCGGACCTGCCGGAACCACCTGCCGAGCACGCCGGAACCACCTGCTCGACTCACCAGAGCCACCTGCCGGACACAGCAGAAACACCTGCGGGGTACGCCAGAACCACTTGGAGGAGTCTCCGGGATCACCTGCTGGGCATGCCGGAACCAGCTCTCAGACGTGCCAGAACCATGTGTTGGACACGCCGGAACCACCTGCCGAGTATGACAGAATCGCCTGCTCCACTCCCCAGAACCACCTTCTGGACACGCCAAAATCACCTGCCGGCTACGCCACAAACATTTGGTGAACACTTCGGAATCACCTGCCGGGCTGGCTGGAACCACCTGCCAGTCACGCCAACATCAACTGCCAGCTACGCCAGAACCAATTTGCGGACACTCCGGAAACACCTGTCGGCCGGCTGGAACCACCTCTCTGATGTGCCAGAACCATGTGCCCGAGATGCCGGAACCACAACCGGAACACAGCGAAAACACCAGCCAGACCCGCCTGAACACCCTGGCGAGCACGCCTGATCCACCTGCTCAACTAGCCGCAACCACCTTCCTGACATGCCAAAATCACCTGGTGGTTATGCCAGAACCACTTGGTGGACACTCCGGAATCATCTGCCGGACATGCCAGAACCAGCTCTCAGACACACCAGAACCACGTGACAGAGATGCCGGAAGCACCAGCTGAGCATGCCTGAGCCAGCTGCTCGGCTCGCAAGAAGCACCTGTCGGACATGCCAAAATCAAATGCCGGGTACGCCAGAAACACTTGGCGGACACTCCGGAATCACCTGTCGGGCATGCCGGAACCACCTCTCAGACGTGCCAGAACCACATGCCGGACACTCCGGAATCACCTGCCGGGGATGCCGGAACCATCTCTCAGAAGTGCCAGAACCATGTTCCGGACACGCCGGTACCACCTGCCGAGCTCGCTGGAACCACCTGCCGGTCACGCCAACATCACCTGCCAGCTATGCCAGAACCACTTGGCGGACAGACCGGAAACACCTGCTGGACACGCCGGAACCACCTGCCGAGCACGCCTGAACCACCTGCTTGACTCGCAGGACCCACGTGCCGGACACGCCAAAATGAACTGCCGGCTACACCAGAACCACATACCCGACTCTCTGGAATCACCTGCCTGACATGCCAGAACCACCTCTCAGACGTGCCAGAAGCACGTGTCGGACATCCCGGAATGACCTATCGGACAGAACGGAACCACATGCCAGGCACGCCGGAACCACCTGCCAAACACACCACAGCCAGCTGCTCGACTCGACGGAACCACCTGCCGGACACGCCAATATCAACTTCTGGCTATGCCAGAACCACCTGGGGGACAGTCCGGAATCACCTGTCCACCATGGCGGAACAACCTCCCAGATGTACCAGAACCACGTGCCGGACAAGCTGGAAACACGTAGTGGACAGACTGGAACCACCTGCCGGCCACGCCTGAACCACCTGCCGAGCATGACGGAACCACCTGCCGGACACGCCAAAACCACCTGCGGGCTACACCAGAACCACTTGGAGGACTCTCCGGGTGACCTGCCAGGCATGCTGGAACCACCTCTCAGACGAGCCAGAACCACGCGGCGGACACTCCGGAATCACCTGTCGGGCATCACGGAACCAACTCTCAGACGTGCCAGAACCTCATGCCGGTCACTCCAGAACCACCTGCCGGACAGACCGGAAACACCTGCTGCACACGAAAAATCACCTGCCGGCTACGCCACAACCATTTGGTGAACTCTTCGGAATCACCTGCCGGGCTGGCTCCAGAACCACTCGGCCGTCTCTCCGGAACCACCGGCCGGGCATGCCGGAACCACCTCTCAGACATGCTGGAACCACATGCCAATGACACCGGAAGCACCTGCCGAGCACGCCAGAACCACCTGCTCGACTCGCCAAAACCACGTGCTGGGCACGCCAAAATCACCTGCCGGCTAAGCCACAACCATTTGGTGAACTATTCGGAATCACCTGCCGGGCTGGCTGGAACCACCTGCCGGTCACGCCAACATCACCTGCCAGCTATGCCAGAACCACTTGTCGGACACCATGGAAACACCTGTCGGGCCGGCCGGAACCACCTCTCAGACGTGCCAGAACCATGTGCCTGAGATGCCGGAACCACTCCCCGAACAGACCGAAAACACCTGCCAGACCCGCCTGAACGCCCTGCCGAGCACGCCTGATCCACCTGCTCAGCTAGCCGGAACCAACTTCCTCACACGCCAAAATCACCTGCCAGTTATACCAGATCCACTTGGTGGACACTCCGGAATCATCTGCCGGACATGCCAGAACCAGCTCTCAGACACACCAGAACCACGTGCCAGAGACGCCGGAAGCACCATCTGAGCATGCCTGAGCCACCTACTCGACTCGCAAGATACACCTGTCGGACATGCCAAAATCACCTGCCGGGTACGCCAGAAACACTTGGCGGACGCTCCGGAATCGCCTGTCGGGTGTGCCGGAACCTCCTCTCAGACTTGCCAGAACCATGTTCTGGACACGCCGGTACCACCTGCCGAGTATGCCGGAACCAGCTGATCCACTCCCCAGAACCACCTAGTGGACACGCCAAAATCAACTGCCGGCTATGCCAGAACCACTCGGCAGAAACTCCGGAATCACAGGCCAGGCATTCCGGAAGCACCTCTCAGAGCTGCCAGAACCACATGCCGGACACTCCGGAATCACCTGCCGGGCATGCTGGAACCACGTGCTGGACATGCCGGAACCACCTGCCGGACATGCCGGAACCACCTGCCGGACATTCCGGAACCACCGGCTCGACTCGCCGGAACCATTGCCGGACGTGCAAAATCACCTGCCGGCTACGCCAGAACCACTTGGCGAACACTCCGGTATCACCTGTCGGGCATGCCGGAACCACCTCTCAGACTTGCCAGAACCAAATGCCGGACACTCCGGTATCACCTGCCAGGCATGCCGGAACAACCTCTCAGAGGTGCCAGAACCACATGCCGGACACTCCGGAATCACCTGCCGGGCATTCCGGAAACACCTGCCGGACATGCCGGAACCACAGGCTCGACTCGCCGGAACCATTGCCGGACATGCAAAATCACCTGCCGGCTACGCCACAACCACTTGGCGAACACTCCGGAATCACCTGCCGGGAATGGCGGAATCACCTCTCAGACATGCCTGAACCACATGCCAATGACACCGGAAGCACCTGCCGAGCACGCCAGAACCACCTGCTCGACTCGCCAAAACCACCTGCTGGTCACGCCAACATCACCTGCCAGCTATGCCAGAACCACTTGGCGGACACCATGGAAACACCTGTCGGGCCGGCCGCAACCACCTCTCAGACGTGCCAGAACCATGTGCCTGAGATGCCGGAACCACTCCCCAAACAGACCGAAACCACCTGCCAGACCCGACTGAACCCCCTGCCGAGCACGCCTGATCCACCTGCTCAACTAGCCGGAACCACCTTCCTGACATGCCAAAATCACCCGCCGGCTACGCCACAACCATTTGGTGAACTCTTCGGAATCACCTGTCAGGCTGGCTCCAGAACCACTCGGCAGACACTCCGGAAAAACCTGCCGGGCATGCCGGAACCACCTCTCAGACATGCCGGAACCACATGCCAATGACACCGGAAGCACCTGCCGAGCACGCCAGAACCACCTGCTCGACTCGCCAAAACCACGTGCTGGACACGCCAAAATCACCTGCCGGCTACACCACAACCATTTGGTGAACTCTCCGCAATCACCTGCCGGGCTTGCTGGAACCACCTGCTGGTCACGCCAACATCACCTGCCAGCTATGCCAGAACCACTTGGCGGACACCATGGAAACACCTGTCGGGCCGGCCGGAACCACCTCTCAGACTTGCCAGAACCAAATGCCGGACACTCCGGTATCACCTGCCGGGCATGCCGGAACAACCTCTCAGAGGTGCCAGAACCACATGCCGGACACTCCGGAATCACCTGCCGGGCATTCCGGAACCACCTGCCGGACATGCCGGAACCACCGGCTCGACTCGCTGGAACCATTGCCGGACATGCAAAATCACCTGCCGGCTACGCCACAACCACTTGGCGAACACTCCGGAATCACCTGCCGGGAATGGCGGAACCACCTCTCAGACATGCCTGAACCACATGCCAATGACACCGGAAGCACCTGCCGAGCACGCCAGAACCACCTGCTCGACTCGCCAAAACCACCTGCTGGACACGCCAAAATCGCCTGCCGGCAACGCCAGCACCACTCGGCGGACACTCCGGAATCACATGCCAGGCATTCCGGAACCGCCTCTCAGAGGTGCCAGAACCAAATGCCGGACACTCCGGTATCACCTGTCGGGCATGCCGGTACCACCTCTCAGAGGTGCCAGAACCACATGCCGGACACTGCGGAATCACCTGCCGGGCATGCCGGAACCACCTGCCGGACATGCCAGAACCACCGGCTCGACTCGCCGGAACGGTTGCCGGACATGCAAAATCACCTGCCGGCTACGCCAGAACCACTCGGCAGACACTCCAGAATCACCTGCCGGGCTGGCTGGAACCACCTGGTGGTCACGCCAACATCACCTTTCAGCTATGCCAGAACCACTTGGCGGACACTCCGGAAGCACCTGTCGGGCAGGCTGGAACCACCTCTCAGACGTGCAAGAACCATGTGCCTGAGATGCCGGAACCACTCCCCGAACAGACCGAAACCACCTGCCAGACCCGCCTGAACCCCCTGGCGAGCACGCCTGATCCACCTGCTCAACTAGCCGCAACCACCTTCCTGACACGCCAAAATCACCTGCCAGGTATACCAGAACCACTTGGTGGACACTCCGGAATCATCTGCTGGACATGCCAGAACCAGCTCTCAGACACACCACAACCACGTGCCAGACACGCCGGAAGCACCAGCTGAGCATGCCTGAGCCACCTACTCGACTCGCAAGAAACACCTGTCGGACATGCCAAAATCACCTGCCGGGTACGCCGGAAACACATGGCGGAAGCTCCGGAATCACCTGTCGGGCGTGCCGGATCCACCTCTCAGACTTGCCAGAACCATGTTCTGGACACGCCGGTACCACCTGCCGAGTATGCCGGAACCAGCTGATCCACTCCCCAGAACCACCTAGTGGACACGCCAAAATCAACTGCCGGCTACGCCAGAACCACTCGGCAGACACTCCGGAATCACATGCCTGGCATTCCGGAAACACCTCTCAGAGGTGCCAGAACCAAATGCCGGACACTCTGGTATCACCTGCCGGGCATGCCGGAACCACATCTCAGAGGTGCCAGAACCACATGCCGGACACTCCGGAATCACCTGCCGGGCATGCAGGAACCACCTGCCGGACATGCCGGAACCACCGGCTCGCCTCGCCGGAACCATTGCCGGACATGCAAAATCACCAGCCGGCTACGCCAGAGCCACTTGGCGAACACTCCGGTTTCACCTGCCGGGCATGGCGGATCCACCTCTCAGACATGCCGGAACCACATGCCAATGACACCGGAAGCACCTGCCGAGCACGCCAGAACCACCTGCTCGACTTGCCAAAACCACCTGCTGGACACGCCAATATCAACTTCCAGCTACGCCACAACCATTTGGTGAACACTTCGGAATCACCTGCCGGGCTGGCTGGAACCACCTGCCGGTCACGCCAACATCACCTGCCAGCTATGCCAGAACCACTTGGCGGACCCCATGGAAACACCTGTCGGGCCGGCCGGAGCCACCTATCAGACGCGCCAGAACCATGTGCCTGAGATGCCGGAACCACACCCCGAACAGCCCGAAACCACCTGCCAGACCCGCCTGAACCACCTGCCGAACACTCCGGAACCACCTAATCGACTCGAGGGAACCACCTACCTGACACGCCAAAATCACCTGCCGGGTATGCCGGAACCACCTCTCAGACTTGCCAGAACCATGTTCTGGACACGCCGGTACCACCTGCCGAATATGCCGGAACCGGCTGATCCACTCCTCAGAACCATCTAGTGGACACGCCAAAATCAACTGCTGGCTACGCCACAACCACTCGGCAGACACTCCGGAATCACATGCCAGCCATTCCAGAACCACCTCTCAGAAGTGCCAGAACCACATGGCGGACACTCCGGAATCACCTGCCGGGCATGCTGGAACCACGTGCTGGACATGCCGGAACCACCTGCCGAACATGCCGGAACCACCTGCCGGACATTCTGAAACCACCGGCTCGACTCGCCGGAACCATTGCCGGACATGCAAAATCACCTGCCGGCTACGCCAGAACCACTTGGCGAACACTCCGGTATCACCTGCCGGGCATGCCGGAACCACCTCTCAGAGGTGCCAGAACCACATGCCGGACACTCCGGAATCACCTGCCTGGCATGCCGGAACCATCCCTAAGACGTGCCAGAACCATGTTCCGGACACGCTGGTACCACCTGCCGAGCTCGCCAGAACCACCTGCTGGACACGCCAAAATCACCTGCCAGCTACGCCAGAACCACATGGCAGACACTCCGGAATTACCTGCCGGGCTGGCTGGAACCACCTGCCGGTCACGCCAACATCACCTCTCAGCTACGCCAGAACCACTTGGCGGACACTCCGGAAACACCTCTCCGGCCGGCCGGAACCACCTCTCAGACGTGCCAGAACCATGTGCCTGAGATGCCGGAACCACTCCCCGAACAGACCGAAACCACCTGCCAGACCCGCCTGAACCCCCTGGCGAGCACGCCTGATCCACCTGCTCAACTAGCCGGAACCACCTTCCTGACACGCCAAAATAACCTGCCGGCTACGCCACAACCATTTGGTGAACTCTTCGGAATCACCTGCCGGGCTGGCTCCAGAACCACTCGGCAGACTCTCCGGAACCACCGGCCGGGCATGCCGGAACCACCTCTCAGACATGCCAGAACCACATGCCAATGACACGGGAAGCACCTGCCGAGCACGCCAGAACCACCTGCTCGACTCGCCAAAACCACCTGCTGGACACGCCAAAATCACCTGCCGGCTACGCCACAACCATTTGGTGAACTATTCGGAATCACCTGCCGGGCTTGCTGGAACCACCTGCCGGTCACGCCAACATCACCTGCCAGCTATGCCAGAACCACTTGGCGGACACCATGGAAACACCTGTCGGGCCAGCCGGAACCACCTCTCAGACGTGCCAGAACCATGTGCCTGAGATGCCGGAACCACTCCCCGAACAGACCGAAACCACCGGCCAGACACGCCTGAACGCCCTGCCGAGCACGCCTGATCCACCTGCTCAGCTAGCCGGAACCAACTTCCTGACACGCCAAAATCACCTGCCAGGTATACCAGATGCACTTGGTGGACATTCCGGAATCATCTGCCGGACATGCCAGAACCAGCTCTCAGACACACCAGAACCACGTGCCAGAGATGCCGGAAGCACCAGCTGAGCATGCCTGAGCCACCTACTCGACTCGCAAGATACACCTGTCGGACAGGCCAAAATCAACTGCCGGGTAGGCCAGAAACACTTGGCGGACGCTCCGGAATCGCCTGTCGGGCGTGCCGGAACCTCCTCTCAGACTTGCCAGAACCATGTTCTGGACACGCCGGTACCACCTGTCGAGTATGCCAGAACCAGCTGATCCACTCCCCAGAACCACCTAGTGGACACGCCAAAATCAACTGCCGGCTACGCCAGAACCACTCGGCAGACACTCCAGAATCACAGGCCAGGCATTCCGGAACCACCTCTCAGAGGTGCCAGAATCACATGCCGGACACTCCGGAATCACCTGCGGGGCATGCTGTAACCACGTCTCAGAGGTGCCAGAACCACATGCCGGACACTCCGGAGTCACCTGCTGGCATTCCGGAACGATCTCTCAGACGTGCCAGAACCATGTTCCGGACACGCTGCTACCACCTGCCGAGCTTGCCGGAACCACCTGCTGGACACGCCAAAATAACTTGCCAGCTACGCCAGAACCACACGGCAGACACTCCGGAATCACCTGCCCGGCTGGCTGGAACCACCTGCCGGTCATGCCAACATCACCTTTCAGCTACGCCAGAACCACTTGGCGGACACTCCGGAAACACCTCTCCGGCCGGCCGGAACCACCCCTCAGACGTGCCAGAACCATGTGCCTAAGATGCTGGAACGACTCCCCGAACAGACCGAAACCACCTGCCAGACCCGCCTGAACCCACTGGCGAGCACGCCTGATCGACCTGCTCAACTAGCCGGAACCACCTTCCTGACACGCCAAAATAACCTGCCTTTTACGCCACAACCATTTGGTGAACTCTTCGGAATCACCTGCCGGGCTGGCTCCAGAACCACTCGCCAGACTCTCCGGAACCACCTGCCGAGCACGCTGGAACCACCTACTCGACTCGCTGGAACCACCTACCTGACACGCTAAAATCACCTGCCGGGTATGCCACAACCACTTGGTGGACACTCTGGAATCATCTGCCGGACATGCCAGAACCAGCTCTCAGACACACCAGAACCACGTTCCAGACACGCCGGAAGCACCTGCTGAGCATGCCTATGCCAAATGCTCGACTTGCAAGAAACATCTGTCAGACACGCCAAAATCACCTGCCGGGTACGCCAGAACCACGTGGCGGACACTCCGGAATCACCTGTCGGGCATGCCGGAACCAACTCTCAGACGTGCCAGAACCTCGTGCCGGTCACGCCAGAACCACCTGCCGGACACGCCGGAACCACCGGCTCGACTCGCCGGAACCACCGCCGGACATGCAAAATGACCTGCCGGCTACGCCAGAACCACTTGGCGAACACTCCGGAATCACCAGAAGGGCATGACGGAACCGCCTCTCAGGCTTGCCAGAACCATGTTCCGGACACGCCGGTACCACCTGCCGAGTATGCCGGAACCACCTGATCCACACCCCAGAACCACATGCTGGACACGCCAGAATCACCTGCCGACTACGCCAGAACCACTCGGCAGACACTCCGGAACCACCTGCCGGGCATGCCGGAACCACCTCTCAGAGGTGCCAGAACCACATGCCGCACACTCCGGAATCACCTGCCGGGCATGCCGGAACCACGTCACAGAGGTGAAAGAACCACATGCCGGACACTCCGGAGTCACCTGCCTGGCATTCCGGAACGATCTCTCAGACGTGCCAGAACCATGTTCCGGACACGCTGGTACCACCTGCCGAGCTCGCCTGAACCACCTGCTGGACACGCCAAAATCACCTGCCAGCTACGCCAGAACCACATGGCAGACACTCCGGAATCACCTGCCGGGCTGGCTGGAACCACCTGCCGGTCACGCCAACATCACCTCTCAGCTATGCCAGAACCACTTTTCGGACACTCCGGAAACACCTCTCCGGCCGGCCGGAACCACCCCTCAGACGTGCCAGAACCATGTGCGTGAGATGCCGGAACCACTGCCCGAACAGACCGAAACCACCTGCCAGACCCGCCTGAACCCCCTGGCGAGCACGCCTGATCCACCTGCTGAACTAGCCGGAACCACCTTACTGACACGCCAAAATCACCTGCCGGCTACGCCACAACCATTTGGTGAACTCTTCGGAATCACCTGCCGGGCTGGCTCCAGAACCACTCGGCAGACTCTCCGGAACCACCGGCCGGGCATGCCGGAACCACCTCTCAGACATGCTGGAACCACATGCCAATGACACCGGAAGCACCTGCCGAGCACGCCAGAACCACCTGCTCGACTCGCCAAAACCACCTGCTGGGCACGCCAAAATCACCTGCTGGCTAAGCCACAACCATTTGGTGAACTATTCGGAATCACCTGCCGGGCTTGCTGGAACCACCTGCCGGTCACGCCAACATCACCTGCCAGCTATGCCAGAACCACTTAGCGGACACCATGGAAACACCTGTCGGGCCGGCCGGAACCACCTCTCAGACGTGCCAGAACCATGTGCCTGAGATGCCGGAACCACTCCCCGAACAGACCGAAACCACCTGCCAGACCCGCCTGAACGCCCTGCCGAGCACGCCTGATCCACCTGCTCAGCTAGCCGGAACCAACTTCCTCACACGCAAAAATCACCTGCCAGGTATACCAGATCCACTTGGTGGACACTCCGGAATCATCTGCCGGACATGCCAGAACCAGCTCTCAGACACACCAGAACCACGTGCCAGAGACGCGGGAAGCACCAGCTGAGCATGCCTGAGCCACCTACTCGACTCGCAGGATACACCTGTCGGACATGCCAAAATCACCTGCCGGGTACGCCAGAAACACTTGGCGGACGCTCCGGAATCGCCTGTCGGGCGTGCCGGAACCTCCTCTCAGACTTGCCAGAACCATGTTCTGGACACGCTGGTACCACCTGCCGAGTATGCCGGAACCAGCTGATCCACTCCCCAGAACCACCTAGTGGACACGCCAAAATCAACTGCCGGCTATGCCAGAACCACTCGGCAGAAACTCCGGAATCACAGGCCAGGCATTCCGGAAGCACATCTCAGAGCTGCCAGAACCACATGCCGGACACTCCGGAATCACCTGCCGCGCATGCTGGAACCACGTGCTGGACGTGC
The DNA here is from genome assembly GCF_037783145.1 of Equus przewalskii. Taxonomy (NCBI): domain Eukaryota; kingdom Metazoa; phylum Chordata; class Mammalia; order Perissodactyla; family Equidae; genus Equus; species Equus przewalskii. Next base: position 75,297 of record NW_027227377.1, on the reverse strand, counting down.
CGGAACCACCTGCCGGACATGCCGGAACCACCTGCCGGACATTCCGGAACCACCGGCTCGACTCGCCGGAACCATTGCCGGACGTGCAAAATCACCTGCCGGCTACGCCAGAACCACTTGGCGAACACTCCGGTATCACCTGTCGGGCATGCCGGAACCACCTCTCAGACTTGCCAGAACCAAATGCCGGACACTCCGGTATCACCTGCCGGGCATGCCGGAACAACCTCTCAGAGGTGCCAGAACCACATGCCGGACACTCCGGAATCACCTGCCGGGCATGCTGGAACCACGTGCTGGACATGCCGGAAGCACCTGCCGGACATGCCGGAACCACCTGCCGGACATGCCAGAACCACCGGCTCGACTCGCCGGAACCATTGCCGGACATGCAAAATCACCTGCCGGCTACGCCAGAACCACTTGGCGAACAATCCGGAATCAACTGCCGGCCATGGCGGAACCACCTCTCAGACATGCCGGAACCACATGCCAATGACACCGGCGCACCTGCCGAGCACGCCAGAACCACCTGCTCGACTCGCCAAAACCACCTGCTGGACACGCCAAAATCGCCTTCCGGCTACGCCACCACCACTTGGTGAACACTTCAGAATCAGCTGCCGGGCTGGCCGGAACCAGCTGCCGGTCATGCCAACATCACCTTTCAGCTACGCCAGAACCACTCGGCAGACACTCCAGAATCACCTGCCGCGCTGGCTGGAACCACCTGCCGGTCACGCCAACATCATCTTTCAGCTACGCCAGAACCACTTGGCGGACACTCCGGAAACACCTGTCGGGCAGGCCGGAACCACCTCTCAGACGTGCCAGAACCATGTGCCTGAGATGCCGGAACCACTCCCCGCACAGACCGAAACCACCTGCCAGACCCGCCTGAACCCCCTGGCGAGCACGCCTGATCCACCTGCTCAACTAGCCGGAACCACCTTCCTGACACGCCAAAATCACCTGCCAGGTATACCAGAACCACTTGGTGGACACTCCGGAATCATCTGCCGGACATGCCAGAACCAGCTCTCAGACACACCAGAACGACGTGCCAGAGACGCCGGAAGCACCAGCTGAGCATGCCTGAGCCACCTGCTCGACTCGCAAGAAACACCTGTCCGACATGCCAAAATCACCTGCCGGGTACGCCAGAAACACATGGTGGACGCTCCGGAATCACCTGTCGGGCGTGCCGGAACCACCTCTCAGACTTGCCAGAAACATGTTCTGGACACGCCGGTACCACCTGCCGAGTATGCCGGAACCAGCTGATCCACTCCCCAGAACCACCTAGTGGACACGCCAAAATCAACTGCCGGCTACGCCAGAACCACTCGGCAGACACTCCGGAATCACATGCCAGGCATTCCGGAACCACCACTCAGAGGTGCCAGAACCAAATGCCGGACACTCCGGTATCACCTGACGGGCATGCCGGAACCACATCTCAGAGGTGCCAGAACCACATGCCGGACACTCCGGAATCACCTGCCGGGCATGCTGTAACCACATGCTGGGCAAGCCGGAACCACCTGCCGGACATGCCGGAACCACCTGCCGGACATGCCGGAACCACCGGCTCAACTCGCCAAAACCACCTGCTGGACACGCCAAAATCACCTGCCGGGTATGCCAGAACCACTCGTCAGACACTCCGGAATCACCTGCCGGGCTTGCTGGAACCACCTGCCGCACACGCCAACATCACCTGCCGGCTACGCCAGAACCACTTGGCGAGCACTCCGGAAGCACTTGCCGAGCACGCCGGAACCACGTGCTCAACTCGTCTGAACCACCCGCAGGACATGCCAAAATCACCTTCCGGCTACGCCAAATCCACTGGGTGGACTCTCTGGAATCACCTGCCGGGCATCATATTACCACCTCTCAGACGTGCCAGAACAACGTGCCGGACACACCGGATCCCCCTCCCCGTAAGACCGGAACCACCTCACAGAAGTGCCAGAAGCACGTGCCAGAGACGCCGGAAGAACCTGCCGAGCACGTCGGAACCACCTGCTGAAGTCGCCTGAACCACCTGCGGGACACGCCAAAATCACCTGCCGGCTACGCCAGAACCACCGGCAGACACTCCGGAATCACATGCCAGGCATTCCGGATCCACGTCTCAGAGGTGCCAGAACCACATGCCATACACTCTGGAATCACCTGCCGGGCATGCCGGAACCACCTCTCAGACGTGGCAGAACCATTTGCCGGACACGCCGGAACCACCTGCCGAGTATGCCGGAAACCACCTGCTCCACTCCCCAGAACCACCTGCTGGACACGCCAAAATCACCTGCCGGCTACACCAGAACCGCTCGGCAGACACTCCGGACCCACCTCCAGGACAGACCGGAACCACCTGCCGGACATGCCGGAACCACCTGCTTGACTCGCCAGAACCACCTGCTGGACACGCCAGAATCACCACCCGGCTACGCTACAACCACTTGTCGGACACTCCGGAATCACCTGCCGGGCATGTTGGAACCACCTCTCAGAGGTGCCACAACCACATGCTGGAGACAGCGGAAGCACCTTCCGAGAATGCCGGAAGTGCCTGATCCACTCCCCAGAACCACCTGCCGGACACGCCAAAATCACCTGCCGGCTACGCCAGAACCACTTGGCGGACACTCCAGAATCACCTGCCGGGCATGCCAGCACAACCTCTCAGAAGTGCCAGAAGCATGTGCCGGACAGGCCGGAACCATCTCCCGGACAGACCGGAAACACAGGAAACACTCGCTGGAACCACCTGCTTGACTCACAGGTCCCACATACCGGACCCGCCAAAATCACCTGCCCGCTACACCAGAACCACTTGGCGGACAAGCCGGAATCACGTGAAGTGCATGGCGACACAACCTCTCAGACGTGCCAGAACCTCGTGCTGGACACACCAGAACCACCTGCTGGACAGACCGGAACCACCTGCCGGACACGCCGGAACCACCGGCTCGACTCGCCGGAACCATTGCCGGACATGCAAATCACCTGCCGTCTATGCCAGAACGACTTGGTGAACACTCCGAAATCACCTGCCAGGCATGCCGGAACCACCTCTCAGAGGTGAGACAACCACATGCCGGACACTCCGGAATCACCTGCCGGGCATGCCGGAACCATCTCTCAGACGTGCCGCAACCACGTGCCGGAGAGACCGGAAGCACCTGCCGAGCTCGCCGGCACCACCTGCTGGACATGCAGGAACCGCCTGCCTCAAAGGCCAAAATCATCTGCCGGCTACGCCAAACCCACTTGGTGGACACTCCAGAATCACCTTGCGGGCATGCCAGAACCAAGACATGGACAGACGGCAAACACCTGCCGGACCTGCTGGAACCACCTGCCGAGCACTCCGGAACCACCTGCTCGACTCACCAAAGCCACCTGATGGACACACCAGAAACAACTGCGGGGTACGCCAGAACCACTTGGAGGACTCTCCGGGATCACCTGCCGGGCATGCCGGAACCACCTCTCATACGTGCCAGAACCATCTGCCGGACACGCCGGAACCAACCGCCGAGTATGCCGGAACCAGCTGATCCAATCCCCAGAACCACCTACTGGACACGCCAAAATCAACTGCCGGCTACGCCAGAACCACCGGCAGACCTCCGGAATCACATGCCAGGCATTCCGGATCCACATCTCAGAGGTGCCAGAACCACATGACATACACTCTGGAATCACCTGCCGGGCATGCCGAAACCACATCTCAGACGTGCCAGAACCATTTGCCGGACACGCCGGAACCACCTGCCGAGAATGCCGGAACCACCTGCTCCACTCCCCAGAACCACCTGCTGGACACGCCAAAATCACCTGCCGGCTACGCCAGAACCACTTGGCGGACACCATGGAAACACCTGTCGGGCCGGCCGGAACCACCTATCAGACGTGCCAGAACCATGTGCCTGAGATGTCGGAACCACACCCCGAACAGACCGAAACCACCTGCCAGACCCGCCTGAACCACCTGCCGAGCACGCCGGAACCACCTACTCGACTCGCCGGAACCACCTACCTGACACGCTAAAATCACCTGCCGGGTATGCCACAACCACTTGGTGGACACTCCGGAATCATCTGCCGGACATGCCAGAACCAGCCCTCAGACACACCAGAACCACGTGCCGGACACGCCGGAAGCACCTGCTGATGATGCCTGAGCCAAATGCTCGACTTGCAAGAAATACCTGCCAGACACGCCAAAATCACCTGCCGGGTACGCCAGAACCACGTGGCGGACACTCCGGAATCACCTGTCGGGCATGCCGGAACCAACTCTCAGACGTGCCAGAATCTCGTGCCAGACACGCCAGAACCACCTGCCGGACAGACCAGAAACACCTGCTGGACATGCCGGAACCATCGGCTCGACTCGCCGGAACCACCGCCGGACATGCAAAATGACCTGCCGGCTATGCCAGAACCACTTGGTGAACACTCCGGAATCACCTCTAGGGCATGCCGGAACCACCTCTCAGACTTGCCAGAACCATGTTCCGGACACGCCGGTACCACCTGCCGAGTATGCCGGAACACCTGATCCACTCCCCAGAACCACCTGCTGAACACGCCAGAATCACCTGCCGGCTATGCCAGAACCACTCGTCAGACACTCCGGAACCACCTGCCAGGCATGACGGAACCACCTCACAGAGGTGCCAGAACCACATGCCGGACACTCCGGAATCACCTGCCGGGCATGCCGGAACCATCTCTCAGACGTGCCAGAACCATGTTCCGGACACACCGGTACCACCTGCCGAGCTCGCCGGAACCACCTGCTGGACACGCCAAAATCACCTGCCGGCTACGCCACAACCACTCGGCAGACACTCCGGAATCACCTGCCGGGCTGGCTGGAACCACCTGCCGGTCACGCCAACATCACCTTTCAGCTACGCCAGAACCACTTGGCGGACACTCCGGAAACACCTGTCGGTCCGGCCGGAACCACCTCTCAGACGTGTTCAGAACCATGTGCCTGAGATGCCGGAACCACTCCCCGAACAGACCGAAACCACCTGCCAGACCCGCCTGAACGCCCTGGCGAGCACGCCTGATCCACCTGCTCAACTAGCCAGAACCACCTTCCTGACACGCCAAAATCACCTGCCAGGTCTACCAGAACCACTTGGTGGACAGTCTGGAATCATCTGCCGGACATGCCAGAACCAGCTCTCAGACACACCAGAACCACGTGCCAGAGACCCCGGAAGCACCAGCTGAGCATGCCTGAGCCACTTGCTCGACTAGCAAGAAACACCTGTCGGACATGCAAAAATCACCAGCCGGGTACACCAGAACCATGTGGCAGACACTCCAGTATCACCTGTCGGGCATGCCAGAACCACGTCTCAGAGGTGCCAGAACCACATGCCGGACACTCCGGAAGCACCTGCCGAGCACTCCAGAACCACCTGCTCGACTCGCCAAAACCACCTGCTGGACACGCCAAAATCACCTACCGGGTACGCCAGAACCACTCGGCAGACACTCCGGAATCACCTGCCCGGCTTGCTGGAACCACCTGCCGGTCACGCCAACATCACCTGCCGGCTACGCCACAACCACTTGGCGAGCACGCCGGAACCACCTGCTCGACTCGTCTGAACCACCTGCTGGACATGCCAAAATCACCTTCCGGCTACACCAAAACCACTTGGTGGACTCTCTGGAATCACCTGCCGGGCATCATAGAACCACCTCTCAGACGTGCCGGAACAACGTGCCGGAGACACCGGATCCCCCTCCCCGTAAGACCGGAACCACCTCTCAGAAGTGCCAGAAGCACGTGCCAGAGACGCCGGAAGCACCTGCCGAGCACGTCGGAACCACCTGCTGAAGTCGCCTGAACCACCTGCGGGACACGCCAAAATCACCTGCCGGCTACGCCAGAACCACCGGCAGACACTCCGGAATCACATGCCAGGCATTCCGGATCCACGTCTCAGAGGTGCCAGAACCACATGCCATACACTCTGGAATCACCTGCCGGGCATGACGGAACCACCTCTCAGACGTGCCAGAACCATTTGCCGGACACGCTGGAACCACCTGCTGAGTATGCCGGAAACACCTGCTCCACTCCCCAGAACCACCTGCTGGACACGCCAAAATCACCTGCCGGCTACACCGGAACCGCTCGGCAGACACTCCGGAACCACCTCCAGGACAGACTGGAACCACCTGCCGGACATGCCGGAACCACCTGCTTGACTCGCCAGAACCACCTGCCGGACACGCCAGAATCACCACCCGGCTACGCTACAACCACTTGTCGGACACTCCGGAATCACCTGCCGGGCATGCTGGAACCACCTCTCAGAGGTGCCACAACCACATGCCGGAGACAGCGGAAGCACCTTCCGAGAATGCCGGAAGTTATTGATCCACACCCCAGAACCACCTGCCGGACACGCCGATATCACCTGCCGGCTCTGCCAGAACCACTCGGCGGACACTCCAGAATCACCTGCCGGGCATGCCAGCACAAACTCTCAGAAGTGCCAGAAGCATGTGCCGGACAGGCCGGAACCATCTCCCGGACAGACCGGAAACACAGGAAACAATCGCCGGAACCACCTGCTTGACTCACCGGTCCCACCTGCCGGACACGCCAAAATCACCTGCCCGCTACACCTGAACCGCTTGGCGGACAAGCCGGAATCACGTGAAGGGCATGCTGACACAACCTCTCAGACGTGCCAGAACCTCGTGCCGGACACCCCAGTACCACCTGCCGTACAGACCGGAACCACCTGTCGGCCATGCCGGAACCACCTCTCAGACTTGCCAGAACCATGTTCTGGACACGCCGGTACCACCTGCCGAGTATGCTGGAACCAGCTGATCCACTCCCCAGAACCACCTAGTGGACATGCCAAAATCAACTGCCGGCTACGCCAGAACCACTCGGCAGACACTCCGGAATCACATGCCAGGCATTCCGGAACCATCTCTCAGACGTGCCACAACCACGTGCCGGAGAGACCGGAAGCACCTTCCGAGCTCGCCGGAACCACGTGCTGGACATGGCGGAACCACCTGCCTCACAGGCCAAAATCATATGCCGGCTACGCCAAAACCACTTGGTGGACACTCCAGAATCACCTTGCGGGCATGCCGGAACCACGTCATGGACAGACGGCAAACACCTGCCGGACCTGCCGGAACCACCTGCCGAGCACGCCGGAACCACCTGCTCGACTCACCAGAGCCACCTGCCGGACACAGCAGAAACACCTGCGGGGTACGCCAGAACCACTTGGAGGAGTCTCCGGGATCACCTGCTGGGCATGCCGGAACCAGCTCTCAGACGTGCCAGAACCATGTGTTGGACACGCCGGAACCACCTGCCGAGTATGACAGAATCGCCTGCTCCACTCCCCAGAACCACCTTCTGGACACGCCAAAATCACCTGCCGGCTACGCCACAACCATTTGGTGAACACTTGGGAATCACCTGCCGGGCTGGCTGGAACCACCTGCCAGTCACGCCAACATCAACTGCCAGCTACGCCAGAACCAATTTGCGGACACTCCGGAAACACCTGTCGGCCGGCTGGAACCACCTCTCTGACGTGCCAGAACCATGTGCCCGAGATGCCGGAACCACAACCGGAACACAGCGAAAACACCAGCCAGACCCGCCTGAACACCCTGGCGAGCACGCCTGATCCACCTGCTCAACTAGCCGCAACCACCTTCCTGACATGCCAAAATCACCTGGTGGTTATGCCAGAACCACTTGGTGGACACTCCGGAATCATCTGCCGGACATGCCAGAACCAGCTCTCAGACACACCAGAACCACGTGACAGAGATGCCGGAAGCACCAGCTGAGCATGCCTGAGCCAGCTGCTCGGCTCGCAAGAAGCACCTGTCGGACATGCCAAAATCAAATGCCGGGTACGCCAGAAACACTTGGCGGACACTCCGGAATCACCTGTCGGGCATGCCGGAACCACCTCTCAGACGTGCCAGAACCACATGCCGGACACTCCGGAATCACCTGCCGGGGATGCCGGAACCATCTCTCAGAAGTGCCAGAACCATGTTCCGGACACGCCGGTACCACCTGCCGAGCTCGCTGGAACCACCTGCCGGTCACGCCAACATCACCTGCCAGCTATGCCAGAACCACTTGGCGGACAGACCGGAAACACCTGCTGGACACGCCGGAACCACCTGCCGAGCACGCCTGAACCACCTGCTTGACTCGCAGGACCCACGTGCCGGACACGCCAAAATGAACTGCCGGCTACACCAGAACCACATACCCGACTCTCTGGAATCACCTGCCTGACATGCCAGAACCACCTCTCAGACGTGCCAGAAGCACGTGTCGGACATCCCGGAATGACCTATCGGACAGAACGGAACCACATGCCAGGCACGCCGGAACCACCTGCCAAACACACCACAGCCAGCTGCTCGACTCGACGGAACCACCTGCCGGACACGCCAATATCAACTTCTGGCTATGCCAGAACCACCTGGGGGACAGTCCGGAATCACCTGTCCACCATGGCGGAACAACCTCCCAGATGTACCAGAACCACGTGCCGGACAAGCTGGAAACACGTAGTGGACAGACTGGAACCACCTGCCGGCCACGCCTGAACCACCTGCCGAGCATGACGGAACCACCTGCCGGACACGCCAAAACCACCTGCGGGCTACACCAGAACCACTTGGAGGACTCTCCGGGTGACCTGCCAGGCATGCTGGAACCACCTCTCAGACGAGCCAGAACCACGCGGCGGACACTCCGGAATCACCTGTCGGGCATCACGGAACCAACTCTCAGACGTGCCAGAACCTCATGCCGGTCACTCCAGAACCACCTGCCGGACAGACCGGAAACACCTGCTGCACACGAAAAATCACCTGCCGGCTACGCCACAACCATTTGGTGAACTCTTCGGAATCACCTGCTGGGCTGGCTGGAACCACCTGCCGGTCACGCCAACATCACCTGCCAGCTATGCCAGAACCACTTGGCGGACACCATGGAAACACATGTCGGGCCGGCCGGAACCACCTATCAGACGTGCCAGAACCATGTGCCTGAGATGCCGGAACCACACCCCGAACAGACCGAAACCACCTGCCAGACCCGCCTGAAACCCCTGGCGAGCACGCCTGATCCACCTGCTCAACTACCCGGAACCAACTTCCTGACACGCCAAAATCACCTGCCAGGTATACCAGAACCACTTGGTGGACAGTCCGGAATCATCTGCCGGACATGCCAGAACCAGCTCTCAGACACACCAGAACCACGTGCCAGAGACCCCGGAAGCACCAGCTGAGCATGCCTGAGCCACCTGCTCGACTAGCAAGAAACACCTGTCGGACATGCAAAAATCACCAGCCGGGTACACCAGAACCATGTGGCAGACACTCCAGTATCACCTGTCGGGCATGCCAGAACCACGTCTCAAAGGTGCCAGAACCACATGCCGGACACTCCGGAAGCACCTGCCGAGCACTCCAGAACCACCTGCTCGACTCGCCAAAACCACCTGCTGGACACGCCAAAATCACCTACCGGGTACGCCAGAACCACTCGGCAGACACTCCGGAATCACCTGCCCGGCTTGCTGGAACCACCTGCCGGTCACGCCAACATCACCTGCCGGCTACGCCACAACCACTTGGCGAGCACGCCGGAACCACCTGCTCAACTCGTCTGAACCACCTGCTGGACATGCCAAAATCACCTTCCGGCTACACCAAAACCACTTGGTGGACTCTCTGGAATCACCTGCCGGGCATCATAGAACCACCTCTCAGACGTGCCGGAACAACGTGCCGGAGACACCGGATCCCCCTCCCCGTAAGACCGGAACCACCTCTCAGAAGTGCCAGAAGCACGTGCCGGAGACAGCGGAAGCACCTTCCGAGAATGCCGGAAGTTATTGATCCACACCCCAGAACCACCTGCCGGACACGCCGATATCACCTGCCGGCTCTGCCAGAACCACTCGGCGGACACTCCAGAATCACCTGCCGGGCATGCCAGCACAAACTCTCAGAAGTGCCAGAAGCATGTGCCGGACAGGCCGGAACCATCTCCCGGACAGACCGGAAACACAGGAAACAATCGCCGGAACCACCTGCTTGACTCACTGGTCCCACCTGCCGGACACGCCAAAATCACCTGCCCGCTACACCTGAACCGCTTGGCGGACAAGCCGGAATCACGTGAAGGGCATGCTGACACAACCTCTCAGACGTGCCAGAACCTCGTGCCGGACACCCCAGTACCACCTGCCGTACAGACCGGAACCACCTGTCGGCCATGCCGGAACCACCTCTCAGACTTGCCAGAACCATGTTCTGGACACGCCGGTACCACCTGCCGAGTATGCTGGAACCAGCTGATCCACTCCCCAGAACCACCTAGTGGACATGCCAAAATCAACTGCCGGCTACGCCAGAACCACTCGGCAGACACTCCGGAATCACATGCCAGGCATTCCGGAACCATCTCTCAGACGTGCCACAACCACGTGCCGGAGAGACCGGAAGCACCTTCCGAGCTCGCCGGAACCACGTGCTGGACATGGCGGAACCACCTGCCTCACAGGCCAAAATCATATGCCGGCTACGCCAAAACCACTTGGTGGACACTCCATAATCACCTTGCGGGCATGCCGGAACCACGTCATGGACAGACGGCAAACACCTGCCGGACCTGCCGGAACCACCTGCCGAGCACGCCGGAACCACCTGCTCGACTCACCAGAGCCACCTGCCGGACACAGCAGAAACACCTGCGGGGTACGCCAGAACCACTTGGAGGAGTCTCCGGGATCACCTGCTGGGCATGCCGGAACCAGCTCTCAGACGTGCCAGAACCATGTGTTGGACACGCCGGAACCACCTGCCGAGTATGACGGAATCGCCTGCTCCACTCCCCAGAACCACCTTCTGGACACGCCAAAATCACCTGCCGGCTACGCCACAACCATTTGGTGAACACTTGGGAATCACCTGCCGGGCTGGCTGGAACCACCTGCCAGTCACGCCAACATCAACTGCCAGCTACGCCAGAACCAATTTGCGGACACTCCGGAAACACCTGTCGGCCGGCTGGAACCACCTCTCTGACGTGCCAGAACCATGTGCCCGAGATGCCGGAACCACAACCGGAACACAGCGAAAACACCAGCCAGACCCGCCTGAACACCCTGGCGAGCACGCCTGATCCACCTGCTCAACTAGCCGCAACCACCTTCCTGACATGCCAAAATCACCTGGTGGTTATGCCAGAACCACTTGGTGGACACTCCGGAATCATCTGCCGGACATGCCAGAACCAGCTCTCAGACACACCAGAACCACGTGACAGAGATGCCGGAAGCACCAGCTGAGCATGCCTGAGCCAGCTGCTCGGCTCGCAAGAAGCACCTGTCGGACATGCCAAAATCAAATGCCGGGTACGCCAGAAACACTTGGCGGACACTCCGGAATCACCTGTCGGGCATGCCGGAACCACCTCTCAGACGTGCCAGAACCACATGCCGGACACTCCGGAATCACCTGCCGGGGATGCCGGAACCATCTCTCAGAAGTGCCAGAACCATGTTCCGGACACGCCGGTACCACCTGCCGAGCTCGCTGGAACCACCTGCCGGTCACGCCAACATCACCTGCCAGATATGCCAGAACCACTTGGCGGACAGACCGGAAACACCTGCTGGACACGCCGGAACCACCTGCCGAGCACGCCTGAACCACCTGCTTGACTCGCAGGACCCACGTGCCGGACACGCCAAAATGAACTGCCGGCTACACCAGAACCACATACCCGACTCTCTGGAATCACCTGCCTGACATGCCAGAACCACCTCTCAGACGTGCCAGAAGCACGTGTCGGACATCCCGGACTGACCTATCGGACAGAACGGAACCACATGCCAGGCACGCCGGAACCACCTGCCAAACACACCACAGCCAGCTGCTCGACTCGATGGAACCAGCTGCCGGACACGCCAATATCAACTTCTGGCTATGCCAGAACCACCTGGGGGACAGTCCGGAATCACCTGTCCACCATGGCGGAACAACCTCCCAGATGTACCAGAACCACATGCCGGACAAGCTGGAAACACGTAGTAGACAGACTGGAACCACCTGCCGGCCACGCATGAACCACCTGCCGAGCATGACGGAACCACCTGCCGGACACGCCAAAACCACCTGCGGGCTACACCAGAACCACTTGGAGGACTCTCCGGGTGACCTGCCAGGCATGCTGGAACCACCTCTCAGACGAGCCAGAACCACGCGGCGGACACTCCGGAATCACCTGTCGGGCATCACGGAACCAACTCTCAGACGTGCCAGAACCTCATGCCGGTCACTCCAGAACCACCTGCCGGACAGACCGGAAACACCTGCTGCACACGAAAAATCACCTGCCGGCTACGCCACAACCATTTGGTGAACTCTTCGGAATCACCTGCTGGGCTGGCTGGAACCACCTGCCGGTCACGCCAACATCACCTGCCAGCTATGCCAGAACCACTTGGCGGACACCATGGAAACACATGTCGGGCCGGCCGGAACCACCTATCAGACGTGCCAGAACCATGTGCCTGAGATGCCGGAACCACACCCCGAACAGACCGAAACCACCTGCCAGACCCGCCTGAAACCCCTGGCGAGCACGCCTGATCCACCTGCTCAACTACCCGGAACCAACTTCCTGACACGCCAAAATCACCTGCCAGGTATACCAGAACCACTTGGTGGACACTCCGGAATCATCTGCCGGACATGCCAGAACCAGCTCTCAGACACACCAGAACCACGTGCCAGAGATGCCGGAAGCACCAGCTGAGCATGCCTGAGCCACCAGCTCGACTCGCAAGAAACACCTGTCGGACATGCCAAAATCACCTTCCGGGTACGCCAGAAACACTTGGCGGACGCTCCGGAATCACCTGTCGGGCGTGCCGGAACCACCTCTCAGACTTGCCAGAACCATGTTCTGGACACGCCGGTACCACCTGCCGAGTATGCCGGAACCAGCTGATCCACTCCCCAGAACCACCTAGTGGACACGCCAAAATCAGCTGCCGGCTATGCCGGAACCACCGGCTCAACTCGCCAGAACCACCGCTGGACATGCAAAATGACCTGCCGGCTATGCCAGAACCACTTGGCGAACACTCCGGAATCACCTGTCGGGCATGCAGGAACCACCTCCCGGTCACGCCAAAATCACCTGCCAGCTATGCCAGAACCACTTGGCGGACACCATGGAAACACCTGTCGGGCCGGCCGGAACCACCTATCTGACGTGCCAGAACCATGTGCCTGAGATGCCGGAACCACACCCCGAACAGACCGAAACCATCTGCCAGACCCGCCTGAACCACCTGCCGAGCACGCCGGAACCACCTACTCGACTCGCTGGAACCACCTACCTGACACGCTAAAATCACCTGCCGGGTATGCCACAACCACTTGGTGGACACTCCGGAATCATCTGCCGGACATGCCAGAACCAGCTCTCAGACACACCTGAACCACGTGCCAGACACGCCAGAAGCACCTGCTGAGCATGCCTGAGCCAAATGCTCGACTTGCAAGAAACACCTGCAAGACACGCCAAAATCACCTGCCGGGTACGCCAGAACCACGTGGCGGACACTCCGGAATCACCTGTCGGGCATGCCGGAACCAACTCTCAGACGTGCCAGAACCTCGTGCCGGTCACGCCAGAACCACCTGCCGGACAGACCGGAAACACCTGCTGGACACGCCGGAACCACCGACTCGACTCGCCGGAACCACCGCCGGACATGCAAAATGACCTGCCGGCTATGCCAGAACCACTTGGCGAACACTCCGGAATCACCTGTCGGGCATGCCGGAACCACTTCTCAGACATGCCAGAACCATGTTCCGGACACGCCGGTACCACCTGCCGAGTATGCCGGAACCACCTGATCCACTCCCCAGAACCACCTGCTGGATACGCCAGAACGACCTGCCGGCTACTCCAGAACCACTCGGCACACACTCCGTAACCAACTGACCGGCATGCCGGAACCATCTCTCAGACGTGCCAGAACCAAGTTCCGGACATGCCGGAACCACCTGCCGAGCTCGCCGTAACCACTTGCTGGAAATGCCAAAATCACCTGCCGGCTACTCCAGAACCACTCGGCAGACACTCCGGAATCACATGCCAGGCAATCCGGAACCACCTCTCAGAGGTGCCAGAACCAAATGACGGAAACTCTGGAATCACCTGCCGGGCATGCCGGAACCACCTGCCGGACATGCCGGAACCACCGGCTCGACTCGCCGGAACCATTGCCGGACATGCAAAATCACCTGCCGGCTACGCCAGAACCACTTGGCGAACACTCCGGCATCACCTGCCGGGCATGGCAGAACCACCTCTCAGACGTGCCAGAACCATGTGCCTGAGATGCCGGAACCACACCCCGAACAGACCGAAACCACCTGCCAGACCCGCTTGAACCCCCTGGCGAGCACGCCTGATCCACCTGCTCAACTAGCCGGAACCACCTTCCTGACACGCCAAAATCACCTGCCAGGTATACCAGAACAACTAGGTGGACACTCCGGAATCATCTGCCGGACATGCCAGAACCAGCTCTCAGACACACCAGATCACGTGCCAGAGACGCCGGAAGCACCAGCTGAGCATGCCTGAGCCACCTGCTCGACTCGCAAGAAACACCTGTCGGACATGCCAAAATCACCTGCCGGGTACGCCAGAAACTCTTGGCGGACGCTCCGGAATCACCTGTCGGGCATGCCGGAACCACCTCTCAGACTTGCCAGAACCATGTTCTGGACACGCCGGTACCACCTGCCGAGTATGCCAGAACCAGCTGATCCACTCCCCAGAACCACCTAGTGGACACGCCAAAATCAACTGCCGGCTACGCCAGAACCACTCGGCAGACACTCCGGAATCACATGCCAGGCATTCCGGAACCACCTCTCACAGGTTCCAGAACCAAATGCCGGGCACTCCGGTATCAGCTGCCGGGCATGCCGGAACCACCTCTCAGAGGTGCCAGAACCACATGCCGGACACTCCGGAATCATCTGCCGGGCATGCCGGAACCACCTGCCGGAGATGCCGGAACCACCGGCTCGACTCGCCGGAACCATTGCCGGATATGCAAAATCACCTGCCGGGTACGCCAGAACCACTTGGCGAACACTCCGGAATCACCTGTCGGGCATGCCGGAACCAACTCTCAGACGTGCCAGAACCTCGTGCCGGTCACGCCAGAACCACCTGCCGGACAGACCGCAAACAGCTGCTGCACACGCCAAAATCACCAGCCGGCTACGCCACAACCATTTGGTGAACTCTTCGGAATCACCTGCCGGGCTGGCTGGAACCACCTGCCGGTCACGCCAACATCACGTGCCAGCTATGCCAGAACCACTTGGCGGACACCATGGAAACACCTGTCGGGCCGGCCGGAACCACCTCTTAGACGTGCCAGAACCATGTGCCTGAGATGCCGGATCCACACCCCGAACAGACCGAAACCATCTGCCAGACCCGCCTGAACCAACTGCCGAGCACGCCGGAACCACCTACTCGACTCACTGGAACCACCTACCTGACACGCTAAAATCACCTGCCGGGTATGCCACAACCACTTGGTGGACACTCCAGAATCATCTGCCGGACATGCCAGAACCAGCTCTCAGACACACCTGAACCACGTGCCAGACACGCCAGAAGCACCTGCTGAGCATGCCTGAGCCCAATGCTCGACTTGCAAGAAACACCTGCAAGACACGCCAAAATCACCTGCCGGGTACGCCAGAACCACGTGGCGGACACTCCGGAATCACCTGTCGGGCATGCCGGAACCAACTCTCAGACGTGCCAGAACCTCGTGCCGGTCACGCCAGAACCACCTGCCGGACAGACCGGAAACACCTGCTGGACACGCCGGAACCACCGACTCGACTCGCCGGAACCACCGCCGGACATGCAAAATGACCTGCCGGCTATGCCAGAACCACTTGGCGAACACTCCGGAATCACCTGTCGGGCATGCCGGAACCACTTCTCAGACATGCCAGAACCATGTTCCGGACACGCCGGTACCACCTGCCGAGTATGCCGGAACCACCTGATCCACTCCTCAGAACCACCTGCTGGATACGCCAGAACCACCTGCCGGCTACTCCAGAACCACTCGGCACACACTCCGTAACCAACTGACGGGCATGCCGGAACCATCTCTCAGACGTGCCAGAACCAAGTTCCGGACATGCCGGAACCACCTGCCGAGCTCGCCGTAAACACCTGCCGGTCACGCCAACATCACCTGCCAGCTATGCCAGAACCACTTGGCAGACACCATGGAAACACCTGCCGGGCCGGCCGGAACCACCTATCAGAAGTGCCAGAACCATGTGCCTGAGATGCCGGAATCACACCACGAACAGCCCGAAACCACCTGCCAGACCCGCCTGAACCACCTGACGAGCACGCCGGAACCATCTACTCGAATCGCCGGAACCACCTACCTGACACGCTAAAATCACCTGCCGGGTATGCCACAACCACTTGGTGGACACTCCGGAATCATCTGCCGGACATGCCAGAACCAGCTCTCAGAAACACCAGAACCACGTGCCGGACAAGCCGGAAGCACCTGCAGATAATGCCTGAGCCAAATGCTCGACTTGCAAGAAACACCTGCCAGAAATGCCAAAATCACCTGCCGGGTACGCCACAACCACGTGGCGGACACTCCGAAATCACCTGTCGGGCATGCCGGAACCAACTCTCAGACGTGCCAGAACCATGTTCTGGACACGCCGGTACCACCTGCCGAGTATGCCGGAACCAGCTGATCCACTCCCCAGAACCACCTGCTGGACACGCCAGAATCACCTGCCGACTACGCCAGAACCACTCGGCAGACACTCC
Organism: Equus przewalskii; assembly: GCF_037783145.1. NCBI lineage: Eukaryota > Metazoa > Chordata > Mammalia > Perissodactyla > Equidae > Equus > Equus przewalskii. The sequence goes on along the minus strand of NW_027227377.1, from coordinate 58,298 downwards.
GGAACCACCTGCCGGGCATGCCGGAACCACCTCTCAGAGGTGCCAGAACCACATGCGGGACACTCCAGAATCACCTGCCGGGCATGCTGGAACCATCTCTCAGACGTGCCATAACCATGTTCCGGACACGCCGGTACCACCTGCCGAGCTCGCCGGAACCACCTGCTGGACACGACAAAATCACCTGCCGCCTACGCCAGAACCACTCGGCAGACACTCCGGAATCACCTGCCGGGCTGGCTGGAACCACCTGCCGGTCACGCCAACATCACCTTTCAGCTACGCCAGAACCACTTGGCGGACACTCCGGAAACACCTGTCGGGCCGGCCGCAACCACCTCTCAGACGTGCCAGAACCATGTGCCTGAGATGCCGGAACCACTCCCCGAACAGATCGAAACCACCTGCCAGACCCGCCTGAACCCCCTGGCGAGCACGCCTGATCCACCTGCTCAACTAGCCTGAACCACCTTCCTGACACGCCAAAATCACCTGCCAGGTATACCAGAACCACTTGGTGGACACTCCGGAATCATCTGCCGGACATGCCAGAACCAGCTCTCAGACACACCAGAACCACGTGCCAGACACGCCGGAAGCACCAGCTGAGCATGCCTCAGCCACCTGCTCAACTCGCAAGATACACCTGTCGGACATGCCAAAATCACCTGCCGGGTACGCCAGAAACACTTGGCGGACGCTCCGGAATCACCTGTCGGGCGAGCCGGAACCACCTCTCAGACTTGCCAGAACCATGTTCTGGACACGCCGGTACCACCTGCCGAGTATGCCGGAACCAGCTGATCCACTCCCCAGAACCACCTAGTGGACACGCCAAAATCAACTGCCGGCTACGCCAGAACCACTCGGCAGACACTCCGGAATCACATGCCAGGCATTCCGGAACCACCTCTCAGAGGTGCCAGAACCAAATGCCGGACAGTCCGGTATCACCTGCCGGGCATGCCGGAACCACCTCTCAGAGGTGCCAGAACCACATGCCGGACACTCCGGAATCACCTGCTGGGCATGCTGGAACCACGTGCTGGACATGCCGGAACCACCTGCCGGACATGCCGGAACCACCTGCCGGACATGCCGGAACCACCGGCTCGCCTCGCCGGAACCATTGCCGGACATGCAAAATCACCTGCCGGCTACGCCAGAGCCACTTGGCGAACACTCCGGAATCACCTGCCGGGCATGGCGGAGCCGCCTCTCAGACATGCCGGAACCACATGCCAATGACACCGGAAGCACCTGCCGAGCACGCCAGAACCACCTGCTCGACTTGCCAAAACCACCTGCTGGACACGCCAATATCAACTTCCAGCTACGCCACAACCATTTGGTGAACACTTCGGAATCACCTGCCGGGCTGGCTGGAACCACCTGCCGGTCACGCCAACATCACCTGCCAGCTATGCCAGAACCACTTGGCGGACTCCATGGAAACACCTGTCGTGCCGGCCGGAGCCACCTGTCAGACGCGCCAGAACCATGTGCCTGAGATGCCGGAACCACACCCCGAACAGCCCGAAACCACCTGCCAGACCCGCCTGAACCACCTGCCGAACACGCCGGAACCACCTAATCGACTCGAGGGAACCACCTACCTGACACGCCAAAATCACCTGCCGCGTATGCCGGAACCACCTCTCAGACTTGCCAGAACCATGTTCTGGACACGCCGGTACCACCTGCCGAATATGCCGGAACCGGCTGATCCACTCCCCAGAACCACCTAGTGGACACGCCAAAATCAACTGCCGGCTACGCCACAACCACTCGGCAGACACTCCGGAATCACATGCCAGGCATTCCGGAACCACCTCTCAGAGGTGCCAGAACCACATGGCGGACACTCCGGAATCACCTGCCGGGCATGCTGGAACCACGTGCTGGACATGCCGGAACCACCTGCCGGACATGCTGGAACCACCTGCCGGACATTCCGGAACCACCGGCTCGACTCGCCGGAACCATTGCCGGACATGCAAAATGTACTGCCGGCTACGCCAGAACCACTTGGCGAACACTCCGGTATCCCCTGCCGGGCATGCCGGAACCACCTCTCAGAGGTGCCAGAACCACATGCCGGACACTCCGGAATCACCTGCCGGGCATGCCGGAACCACCTGCCGGACATGCCCGAACGACCGGCTCGACTCGCCGGAACCATTGCCGGACATGCAAAATCACCTTCCGGCTATGCCAGAACCACTTGGGGAACACTCCGGAATCACCTGCCGGGCATGGCGGACCACCTCTCAGACATGCCGGAACCACATGCCAATGACACTGGAAGCACCTGCCGAGCAGGCCAGACCACGTGGCGGACACTCCGGAATCACCTGTCGGGCATGCCGGAAGCAACTCTCAGACGTGCCAGAACCTCGTGCCGGTCACGCCAGAACCACCTGCCGGACACGCCGGAACCACCGGCTCGACTCGCCGGAACCACCACCGGACATGCAAAATGACCTGCTGGCTGCGCCAGAACCACTTGGCGAACACTCCGGAATCATCTGCCGGGCATGCCGGAACCACCTCTCAGAGGTGCCAGAACCACATGCCGGACACTCCGTAATCACCTGCCTGGCATGCCGGAACCATCTCTAAGACGTGCCAGAACCATGTTCCGGACACGCTGGTACCACATGCCGAGCTCGCCAGAACCACCTGCTGGACACGCCAACATCACCTGCCAGCTATGCCAGAACCACTTGGCGGACACCATGGAAACACCTGTCGGGCCGGCCGGAACCACCTCTCAGACGTGCCAGAACCATGTGCCTGAGATGCCGGAACCACTGCCCGAACAGACCGAAACCACCTGCCACACACGCCTGAACGCCCTGCCGAGCACGCCTGATCCACCTGCTCAGCTAGGCGGAACCAACTTCCTGACACGCCAAAATCACCTGCCAGGTATACCAGATCCACTTGGTGGACACTCCGGAATCATCTGCCGGACATGCCAGAACCAGCTCTCAGACACACCAGAACCACGTGCCAGAGACGCCGGAAGCACCAGCTGAGCATGCCTGAGCCACCTACTCGACTCGCAAGATACACCAGTCGGACATGCCAAAATCACCTGCCGGGTAGGCCAGAAACACTTGGCGGACGCTCCGGAATTGCCTGTCGGGCGTGCCGGAACCTCCTCTCAGACTTGCCAGAACCATGTTCTGGACACGCCGGTACCACCTGCCGAGTATGCCGGAACCAGCTGATCCACTCCCCAGAACCACCTAGTGGACACGCCAAAATCAACTGCCGGCTACGCCAGAACCACTCGGCAGACACTCCGGAATCACATGCCAGGCATTCCGGAACCACCTCTCAGAGGTGCCAGAACCAAATGCCGGACAGTCCGGTATCACCTGCCGGGCATGCCGGAACCACCTCTCAGAGGTGCCAGAACCACATGCCGGACACTCCGGAATCACCTGCTGGGCATGCTGGAACCACGTGCTGGACATGCCGGAACCACCTGCCGGACATGCCGGAACCACCTTCCGGACATTCCAGAACCACCGGGTCGACGCGACGGAGCCATTGCCGGACATGCAAAATCACCTGCCGGCTACGCCAGAACCACTTGGCGAACACTCCGGAATCACCTGCCGGGCATGCTGGAACCACGTGCTGGACATGCCGGAATCACCTGCCGGGCACGCCGGAACCACCTGACGGACATGCCCGAACAACCGGCTCGACTCGCCGGAACCATTGCCGGACATGCAAAATCACCTGCAGGCTATGCCAGAACCACTTGGGGAACACTCCGGAATCACCTGCCGGGCATGGCGGACCACCTCTCAGACATGCCGGAACCACATGCCAATGACACTGGAAGCACCTGCCGAGCACGCCAGAACCACGTGGCGGACACTCCGGAATCACCTGTCGGGCATGCCGGAAGCAACTCTCAGACGTGCCAGAACCTCGTGCCGGTCACGCCAGAACCACCTGCCGGACACGCCGGAACCACCGGCTCGACTCGCCGGAACCACCACCGGACATGCAAAATGACCTGCTGGCTACGCCAGAACCACTTGGCGAACACTCCGGAATCATCTGCCGGGCATGCCGGAACCACCTCTCAGAGGTGCCAGAACCAAATGCCGGACACTCTGGTATCACCTGCCGGGCATGCCGGAACCACATCTCAGAGGTGCCATAACCACATGCCGGACACTCCGGAATCACCTGCCGGGCATGCAGGAACCACCTGCCGGACATGCCGGAACCACCGGCTCGCCTCGCCGGAACCATTGCCGGACATGCAAAATCACCTGCCGGCTACGCCAGAGCCACTTGGCGAACACTCCGGAATCACCTGCCGGGCATGGCGGAGCCGCCTCTCAGACATGCCGGAACCACATGCCAATGACACCGGAAGCACCTGCCGAGCACGCCAGAACCACCTGCTCGACTTGCCAAAACCACCTGCTGGACACGCCAATATCAACTTCCAGCTACGCCACAACCATTTGGTGAACACTTCGGAATCACCTGCCGGGCTGGCTGGAACCACCTGCCGGTCACGCCAACATCACCTGCCAGCTATGCCAGAACCACTTGGCGGACCCCATGGAAACACCTGTCGTGCCGGCCGGAGCCACCTATCAGACGCGCCAGAACCATGTGCCTGAGATGCCGGAACCACACCCCGAACAGCCCGAAACCACCTGCCAGACCCGCCTGAACCACCTGCCGAACACGCCGGAACCACCTAATCGACTCGAGGGAACCACCTACCTGACACGCCAAAATCACCTGCCGCGTATGCCGGAACCACCTCTCAGACTTGCCAGAACCATGTTCTGGACACGCCGGTACCACCTGCCGAATATGCCGGAACCGGCTGATCCACTCCCCAGAACCACCTAGTGGACACGCCAAAATCAACTGCCGGCTACGCCACAACCACTCGGCAGACACTCCGGAATCACATGCCAGGCATTCCGGAACCACCTCTCAGAGGTGCCAGAACCACATGGCGGACACTCCGGAATCACCTGCCGGGCATGCTGGAACCACGTGCTGGACATGCCGGAACCACCTGCCGGACATGCAGGAACCACCTGCCGGACATTCCGGAACCACCGGCTCGACTCGCCGGAACCATTGCCGGACATGCAAAATCTACTGCCGGCTACGCCAGAACCACTTGGCGAACACTCCGGTATCACCTGCCGGGCATGCCGGAACCACCTCTCAGAGGTGCCAGAACCACATGCCGGACACTCCGGAATCACCTGCCGGGCATGCCGGAACCACCTGCCGGACATGCCCGAACGACCGGCTCGACTCGCCGGAACCATTGCCGGACATGCAAAATCACCTTCCGGCTATGCCAGAACCACTTGGGGAACACTCCGGAATCACCTGCCGGGCATGGCGGACCACCTCTCAGACATGCCGGAACCACATGCCAATGACACTGTAAGCACCTGCCGAGCAGGCCAGAACCACGTGGCGGACACTCCGGAATCACCTGTCGGGCATGCCGGAAGCAACTCTCAGACGTGCCAGAACCTCGTGCCGGTCACGCCAGAACCACCTGCCGGACACGCCGGAACCACCGGCTCGACTCGCCGGAACCACCACCGGACATGCAAAATGACCTGCTGGCTGCGCCAGAACCACTTGGCGAACACTCCGGAATCACCTGCCGGGCATGCCGGAACCACCTCTCAGAGGTGCCAGAACCACATGCGGACACTCCGTAATCACCTGCCTGGCATGCCGGAACCATCTCTAAGACGTGCCAGAACCATGTTCCGGACACGCTGGTACCACATGCCGAGCTCGCCAGAACCACCTGCTGGACACGCCAAAATCACCTGCCGGCCATGCCAGAACCACGCGGCAGACACTCCGGAATCACCTGCCGGGCTGGCTGTAACCACCTGCCGGTCACGATAACATCACCTCTCAGCTACGCCAGAACCACTTGGCGGACACTCCGGAAACACCTCTCCGGCCGGCCGGAACCACCTCTCAGACGTGCCAGAACCATGTGCCTGACATGCCGGAACCACTCCCCGAACAGACCGAAACCACCTGCCAGACCCGCCTGAACCCCCTGGCGAGCACGCCTGATCCACCTGCTCAACTAGCCGGAACCACCTTCCTGACACGCCAAAATAACCTGCCGGCTACGCCACAACCATTTGGTGAACTCTTCGGAATCACCTGCCGGGCTGGCTCCAGAACCACTCGGCAGACTCTCCGGAACCACCGGCCGGGCATGCCGGAACCACCTCTCAGACATGCCAGAACCACATGCCAATGACACCGGAAGCACCTGCCGAGCACGCCAGAACCACCTGCTCGACTCGCCAAAACCACCTGCTGGACACGCCAAAATCACCTGCCGGCTACGCCACAACCATTTGGTGAACTATTCGGAATCACCTGCCGGGCTTGCTGGAACCACCTGCCGGTCACGCCAACATCACCTGCCAGCTATGCCAGAACCACTTGGCGGACACCATGGAAACACCTGTCGGGCCAGCCGGAACCACCTCTCAGACGTGCCAGAACCATGTGCCTGAGATGCCGGAACCACTCCCCGAACAGACCGAAACCACCGGCCAGACACGCCTGAACGCCCTGCCGAGCACGCCTGATCCACCTGCTCAGCTAGCCGGAACCAACTTCCTGACACGCCAAAATCACCTGCCAGGTATACCAGATGCACTTGGTGGACATTCCGGAATCATCTGCCGGACATGCCAGAACCAGCTCTCAGACACACCAGAACCACGTGCCAGAGACGCCGGAAGCACCAGCTGAGCATGCCTGAGCCACCTACTCGACTCGCAAGATACACCAGTCGGACAGGCCAAAATCAACTGCCGGGTAGGCCAGAAACACTTGGCGGACGCTCCGGAATCGCCTGTCGGGCGTGCCGGAACCTCCTCTCAGACTTGCCAGAACCATGTTCTGGACACGCCGGTACCACCTGCCGAGTATGCCAGAACCAGCTGATCCACTCCCCAGAACCACCTAGTGGACACGCCAAAATCAACTGCCGGCTACGCCAGAACCACTCGGCAGACACTCCAGAATCACAGGCCAGGCATTCCGGAACCACCTCTCAGAGGTGCCAGAATCACATGCCGGACACTCCGGAATCACCTGCGGGGCATGCTGTAACCACGTCTCAGAGGTGCCAGAACCACATGCCGGACACTCCGGAGTCACCTGCTGGCATTCCGGAACGATCTCTCAGACGTGCCAGAACCATGTTCCGGACACGCTGGTACCACCTGCCGAGCTTGCCGGAACCACCTGCTGGACACGCCAAAATAACTTGCCAGCTACGCCAGAACCACACGGCAGACACTCCGGAATCACCTGCCCGGCTGGCTGGAACCACCTGCCGGTCATGCCAACATCACCTTTCAGCTACGCCAGAACCACTTGGCGGACACTCCGGAAACACCTCTCCGGCCGGCCGGAACCACCCCTCAGACGTGCCAGAACCATGTGCCTAAGATGCTGGAACGACTCCCCGAACAGACCGAAACCACCTGCCAGACCCGCCTGAACCCACTGGCGAGCACGCCTGATTGACCTGCTCAACTAGCCGGAACCACCTTCCTGACACGCCAAAATAACCTGCCTTTTACGCCACAACCATTTGGTGAACTCTTCGGAATCACCTGCCGGGCTGGCTCCAGAACCACTCGCCAGACTCTCCGGAACCACCTGCCGTGCATGCCGGAACCACCTCTCACACATGCCGGAACCACATGCCAATGACACCGGAAGCACCTGCCGAGCACGCCAGAACCACCTGCTCGACTCACCAAAACCACCTGCTGGACACGCCAAAATCACCTGCCGGCTACGCCACAACCATTTGGTGAAATCTTCGGAATCACCTGCAGGGCTTGCTGGAACCACCTGCGGGTCACGCAAACATCACCTGCCAGCTACGCCAGAACCACTTGGCGGTCACCATAGAAACACCTGTCGGGCGGGCCTGAACCACCTCTCAGACGTGCCAGAACCATGAGCCTGAGATTCCGGAACCACTTCCCGAAAAGACCGAAACCACCTGCCAGACCCGCCTGAACCCCCTGGTGAGCACGCCTGACCCAGCTGCTCAACTAGCCGGAACCAACTTCCTGACACGCCAAAATCACCTGCCAGGTATACAAGAACCACTTGGTGGACACTCCGGAATCATCTGCCGGAGATGCCAGAACCAGCTCTCAGACACACCAGAACCACGTGCCAGAGACGCCGGAAGCATCAGCTGAGCATGCCTCAGCCACCTGCTCGACTCGCAAGATACACCTGTCGGACAGGCGAAAATCACCTGCCGGGTACGCCAGAAACACTTGGCGGACGCTCCGGAATCACCTTTCGGGCGTGCTGGAACCACCTCTGAGACTTGCCAGAACCATGTTCTGGACACGCCGGTACCACCTGCCGAGTATGCCGGAACCAGCTGATCCACTCCCCAGAACCACCTAGTGGAAACGCCAAAATCAACTGACGGCTACGCCAGAACCTCTCGGCAGACACTCCGGAATCACATGCCAGGCATTCCGGAACCACCTCTCAGAGGAGCCAGAACCACATGCCGGACACTCCGGAATCACCTGCCGGGCATGCCGGAACCACGTGCTGGACATGCCGGAAGCACCTGCCGGACATGCCGGAACCACCTGCCGGACATTCCGGAACCACCGGCTCGACTCGCCGGAACCATTGCCGGACATGCAAAATCACCTGCCGGCTACGCCAGAACCACTTGGCGAACAATCCGGAATCACCTGCCGGGCATGGCGGAACCACCTCTCAGACATGCCGGAACCACATGCCAATGACACCGGCGCACCTGCCGAGCACGCCAGAACCACCTGCTCGACTCGCCAAAACCACCTGCTGGACACGCCAAAATCACCTTCAGGCTACGCCACAACCATTTGGTGAACACTTCAGAATCAGCTGCCGGGCTGGCTGGAACCAGCTGCCGGTCACGCCAACATCACCTTTCAGCTACGCCAGAACCACTCGGCAGACACTCCGGAATCACCTGCCGCGCTGGCTGGAACCACCTGCCGGTCACGCCAACATCATCTTTCAGCTACGCCAGAACCACTTGGCGGACACTCCGGAAACACCTGTCGGGCAGGCCGGAACCACCTCTCAGACGTGCCAGAACCATGTGCCTGAGATGCCGGAACCACTCCCCGCACAGACCGAAACCACCTGCCAGACCCGCCTGAACCCCCTGGCGAGCACGCCTGATCCACCTGCTCAACTAGCCGGAACCACCTTCCTGACACGCCAAAATCACCTGCCAGGTATACCAGAACCACTTGGTGGTCACTCCGGAATCATCTGCTGGACATGCCAGAACCAGCTCTCAGACACACCAGAACGACGTGCCAGAGACGCTGGAAGCACCAGCTGAGCATGCCTGAGCCACCTGCTCGACTCGCAAGAAACACCTGTCCGACATGCCAAAATCTCCTGCCGGGTACGCCAGAAACACTTGGTGGCCACTCCGGAATCACCTGTCGGGCGTGCCGGAACCACCTCTCAGAATTGCCAGAACCATGTTCTGGACACGCCGGTACCACCTGCCGAGTATGCCGGAACCAGCTGATCCACTCCCCAGAACCACCTAGTGGACACGCCCAAATCAACGGCAGGCTACGCCGGAACCACCGGCTCGACTCGCCGGAACCACCGCCGGACATGCAAAATGACCTGCCGGCTACGCCAAAACCAGTGGGCGAACACTCCGGAATCCCCTGTCGGTCATGCCGGAACCACCTCTCAGAGGTGCCAGAACCACATGCCGGACACTCCGGAATCACCTGCCGGGCATGCTGGAACCACGTGCTGGACATGCCGGAACCACCTGCCGGACATGCCGGAACCACCTGCCGGACATTCCGGAACCACCGGCTCGACTCGCCGGAACCATTGCCGGACATGCAAAATCACCAGCCGGCTACACCAGAACCACTTGGCGAACACTCCGGAATTACCTGCCGGGCATGCTGGAACCACGTGCTGGACATGCCGGAATCACCTGCCGGGCATGCCGGAACCACCTGCCGGACATGCCCGAACCACCGGCTCGACTCGCCGGAACCATTGCCGGACATGCAAAATCACCTGCCGGCTATGCCAGAACCACTTGGGGAACACTCCGGAATCACCTGCCGGGCATGGCGGACCACCTCTCAGACATGCCGGAACCACATGCCAATGACACTGGAAGCACCTGCCGAGCAGGCCAGAAGCACGTGGCGGACACTCCGGAATCACCTGTCGGGCATGCCCGAACCATCTCTCAGACGTGCCAGAACCTCGTGCCGGTCACGCCAGAACCACCTGCCGGAAACGCCGGAACCACCGGCTCGACTCGCCGGAACCACCGCCGGACATGCAAAATGACCTGCCGGCTACGCCAGAACCACTTGGCGAAGACTCCAGAATCACCTGTCGGGCATGCCGGAACCGCCTCTCAGACTTGCCGGAACCATGTTCCGGATACGCTGGTACCACCTGCCGAGCTCGCCAAAACCACCTGCTGGACACGCCAAAATCACCTGCCAGCTACGCCAGAACCACATGGCAGACACTCCGGAATCACCTGCCGGGCTGGCTGGAACCACCTGCCGGTCACGCCAACATCACCTCTCAGCTATGCCAGAACCACTTGGCGGAAACTCCGGAAACACCTCTCTGGCCGGCCGGAACCACCTCTCAGACGTGCCAGAACCATGTGCCTGAGATGCCGGAACCACTCCCCGAACAGACCGAAACCACCTGCCAGACCCGCCTGAACCCCCTGGCGAGCACGCCTGATCCACCTGCTCAACTAGCCGGAACCACCTTACTGACACGCCAAAATCACCTGCCGGCTATGCCACAACCATTTGGTGAACTCTTCGGAATCACCTGCCGGGCTGGCTCCAGAACCACTCGGCAGACTCTCCGGAACCACCTGCCGGGCATGCCGGAACCACCTCTCAGAGATGCCGGAACCACATGCCAATGACACCGGAGCACCTGCCGAGCACGCCAGAACCACCTGCTCGACTCGCCAAAACCACCTGCTGGGCACGCCAAAATCACCTGCCGGCTAAGCCACAACCATTTGGTGAACTATTCGGAATCACCTGCCGGGCTTGCTGGAACCACCTGCCGGTCACGCCAACATCACCTGCCAGCTATGCCAGAACCACTTGGCGGACACCATGGAAACACCAGTCGTGCCGGCCGGAACCACCTCTTAGAGGTGCCAGAACCACATGCCGGACACTCCGGAATCACCTGCCGGGCATGCCGGAACCATCTCTCAGACGTGCCATAACCATGTTCCAGACACGCCGGTACCACCTGCCGAGCTCGCCGGAACCACCTGCTGGACACGCCAAACTCACCTGCCGGCCATGCCAGAACCACGCGGCAGACACTCCGGAATCACCTGCCGGGCTGGCTGGAACCACCTGCCGGTCACGGCAACATCACCTTTCAGCTACGCCAGAACCACTTGGCGGACACTCCGGAAACACCTGTCGTGCCGGCCGGAACCACCTCTCAGACGTGCCAGAACCATGTGCCTGAGATGCCGGAACCACTCCCCGAACAGACCGAAACCACCTGCCAGACCCGCCTGAACCCCCTGGCGAGCACGCCTGATCCACCTGCTCAACTAGCCGGAACCACCTTCCTGACACGCCAAAATCACCTGCCAGGTATACCAGAACCACTTGGTGGACACTCCGGAATCATCTGCCGGACATGCCAGAACCAGCTCCCAGACACACCAGAAGCACGTGCCAGAGACGCCGGTATCACCAGCTGAGCATGCCTGAGCCACCTGCTCGACTCGCAAGAAACACCTGTCGGACATGCCAAAATCACCTGCCGGGTACGCCAGAAACACTTGGCGGACGCTCCGGAATCACCTGTCGGGCGTGCCGGAACCACCTCTCAGACTTGCCAGAACCATGTTCTGGACACGCCGGTACCACCTGCCGAGTATGCCGGAACCAGCTGATCCACTCCCCAGAACCACCTAGTGGACACGCCAAAATCAACTGCCGGCTATGCCAGAACCACTCGGCAGACACTCCGGAATCACATGCCAGGCATTCCGGAACCACCTCTCAGAGGTGCCAGAACCAAATGCCGGACAGTCCGGTATCACCTGCCGGGCATGCCGGAACCACCTCTCAGAGGTGCCAGTACCACATGCCGGACACTCCGGAATCACGTGCCGGGCATGCCGGAACCACCTGCTGGACATGCCGGACTCACCTGCCGGACATGCCGGAACCACCGGCTCGACTCCGCGGAACCATTGCCGGACATGCAAAATCACCTGCCGGCTATGCCAGAACCACTTGGGGAACACTCCGGAATCACCTGCCGGGCATGGCGGAACCAGCTCTAAGACATGCCGGAACCACATGGCAATGACACTGAAAGCACCTGCCGAGCACGCCAGAACCACCTGCTCGACTTGCCAAAACCACCTGCTGGACACGCCAAAATCAACTTCCAGCTACGCCACAACCATTTGGTGAACACTTCGGAATCACCTGCCGGGCTGGCTGGAACCACCTGCCCGTCACGCCAACATCACCAGCCAGCTATGCCAGAACCACTTGGCGGACCCCATGGAATCACCTGTCGGGCCGGCCGGAGCCACCTATCAGACGCGCCAGAACCATGTGCATGAGATGCCGGAACCACACCCCGAACAGCCCGAAACCACCTGCCAGACCCGCCTGAACCCCCTGGTGAGCACGCCTGACCCAGCTGCTCCACTAGCCGGAACCAACTTCCTGACACGCCAAAATCACCTGCCAGATATACAAGAACCACTTGGTGGACACTCCGGAATCATCTGCCGGAGATGCCAGAACCAGCTCTCAGACACACCAGAACCACGTGCCAGAGACGCCGGAAGCATCAGCTGAGCATGCCTCAGCCACCTGCTCGACTCGCAAGATACACCTGTCGGACAGGCGAAAATCACCTGCCGGGTACGCCAGAAACACTTGGCGGACGCTCCGGAATCACCTTTCGGGCGTGCTGGAACCACCTCTGAGACTTGCCAGAACCATGTTCTGGACACGCCGGTACCACCTGCCGAGTATGCCGGAACCAGCTGATCCACTCCCCAGAACCACCTAGTGGAAACGCCAAAATCAACTGACGGCTACGCCAGAACCTCTCGGCAGACACTCCGGAATCACATGCCAGGCATTCCGGAACCACCTCTCAGAGGAGCCAGAACCACATGCCGGACACTCCGGAATCACCTGCCGGGCATGCCGGAACCACGTGCTGGACATGCCGGAAGCACCTGCCGGACATGCCGGAACCACCTGCCGGACATTCCGGAACCACCGGCTCGACTCGCCGGAACCATTGCCGGACATGCAAAATCACCTGCCGGCTACGCCAGAACCACTTGGCGAACAATCCGGAATCACCTGCCGGGCATGGCGGAACCACCTCTCAGACATGCCGGAACCACATGCCAATGACACCGGCGCACCTGCCGAGCACGCCAGAACCACCTGCTCGACTCGCCAAAACCACCTGCTGGACACGCCAAAATCACCTTCAGGCTACGCCACAACCATTTGGTGAACACTTCAGAATCAGCTGCCGGGCTGGCTGGAACCAGCTGCCGGTCACGCCAACATCACCTTTCAGCTACGCCAGAACCACTCGGCAGACACTCCGGAATCACCTGCCGCGCTGGCTGGAACCACCTGCCGGTCACGCCAACATCATCTTTCAGCTACGCCAGAACCACTTGGCGGACACTCCGGAAACACCTGTCGGGCAGGCCGGAACCACCTCTCAGACGTGCCAGAACCATGTGCCTGAGATGCCGGAACCACTCCCCGCACAGACCGAAACCACCTGCCAGACCCGCCTGAACCCCCTGGCGAGCACGCCTGATCCACCTGCTCAACTAGCCGGAACCACCTTCCTGACACGCCAAAATCACCTGCCAGGTATACCAGAACCACTTGGTGGTCACTCCGGAATCATCTGCCGGACATGCCAGAACCAGCTCTCAGACACACCAGAACGACATGCCAGAGACGCTGGAAGCACCAGCTGAGCATGCCTGAGCCACCTGCTCGACTCGCAAGAAACACCTGTCCGACATGCCAAAATCTCATGCCGGGTACGCCAGAAACACTTGGTGGCCACTCCGGAATCACCTGTCGGGCGTGCCGGAACCACCTCTCAGAATTGCCAGAAACATGTTCTGGACACGCCGGTACCACCTGCCGAGTATGCCGGAACCAGCTGATCCACTCCCCAGAACCACCTAGTGGACACGCCCAAATCAACGGCAGGCTACGCCGGAACCACCGGCTCGACTCGCCGGAACCACCGCCGGACATGCAAAATGACCTGCCGGCTACGCCAAAACCAGTGGGCGAACACTCCGGAATCCCCTGTCGGTCATGCCGGAACCACCTCTCAGAGGTGCCAGAACCACATGCCGGACACTCCGGAATCACCTGCCGGGCATGCTGGAACCACGTGCTGGACATGCCGGAACCACCTGCCGGACATGCCGGAACCACCTGCCGGACATTCCGGAACCACCGGCTCGACTCGCCGGAACCATTGCCGGACATGCAAAATCACCAGCCGGCTACGCCAGAACCACTTGGCGAACACTCCGGAATCACCTGCCGGGCATGCTGGAACCACGTGCTGGACATGCCGGTATCACCTGCCGGGCATGCCGGAACCACCTGCCGGACATGCCCGAACCACCGGCTCGACTCGCCGGAACCATTGCCGGACATGCAAAATCACCTGCCGTCTATGCCAGAACCACTTGGGGAACACTCCGGAATCACCTGCCGGGCATGGCGGACCACCTCTCAGACATGCCGGAACCACATGCCAATGACACTGGAAGCACCTGCCGAGCAGGCCAGAACCACGTGGCGGACACTCTGGAATCACCTGTCGGGCATGCCCGAACCATCTCTCAGACGTTCCAGAACCTCGTGCCGGTCACGCCAGAACCACCTGCCGGAAACGCCGGAACCACCGGCTCGACTCGCCGGAACCACCGCCGGACATGCAAAATGACCTGCCGGCTACGCCAGAACCACTTGGCGAAGACTCCAGAATCACCTGTCGGGCATGCCGGAACCGCCTCTCAGACTTGCCGGAACCATGTTCCGGATACGCTGGTACCACCTGCCGAGCTCGCCAAAACCACCTGCTGGACACGCCAAAATCACCTGCCAGCTACGCCAGAACCACATGGCAGACACTCCGGAATCACCTGCCGGGCTGGCTGGAACCACCTGCCGGTCACGCCAACATCACCTCTCAGCTATGCCAGAACCACTTGGCGGAAACTCCAGAATCACCTCTCTGGCCGGCCGGAACCACCTCTCAGACGTGCCAGAACCATGTGCCTGAGATGCCGGAACCACTCCCCGAACAGACCGAAACCACCTGCCAGACCCGCCTGAACCCCCTGGCGAGCACGCCTGATCCACCTGCTCAACTAGCCGGAACCACCTTACTGACACGCCAAAATCACCTGCCGGCTATGCCACAACCATTTGGTGAACTCTTCGGAATCACCTGCCGGGCTGGCTCCAGAACCACTCGGCAGACTCTCCGGAACCACCTGCCGGGCATGCCGGAACCACCTCTCAGAGATGCCGGAACCACATGCCAATGACACCGGAAGCACCTGCCGAGCACGCCAGAACCACCTGCTCGACTCGCCAAAACCACCTGCTGGGCACGCCAAAATCACCTGCCGGCTAAGCCACAACCATTTGGTGAACTATTCGGAATCACCTGCCGGGCTTGCTGGAACCACCTGCCAGTCACGCCAACATCACCTGCCAGCTATGCCAGAACCACTTGGCGGACACCATGGAAACACCTGTCGGGCCGGCCGGAACCACCTATCAGACGTGCCAGAACCATGTGCCTGAGACGCCGGAACCGCACCCCGAACAGACCGAAACCACCTGCCAGACCCGCCTGAACCACCTGCCGAGCACGCCGGAACCACCTACTAGACTTGCTGGAACAACCTACCTGACACGCTAAAATCACCTGCCGGGTGGACACTCCGGAATCATCTGCCGGACATGCCAGAACCAGCGCTCAGACACACCAGAACCACGTGCCGAACAGGCCGGAAGCACCTGCTGATCATGCATGAGCAAAATGCTCGACTGGCCAGAAACACCTTCCAGACACGCCAAAATCACATGACGGGTACGCCAGAACAACGTGGCGGACACCCCGGAACCACCTCTCGGGCGTGCCGGAACCACCTCTCAGACTTGCCAGAACCATGTTCTGGACACGCCGGAACCACCTGCCGAGTATGCCGGAACCAGCTGATCCACTCCCCAGAACCACCTGTTGGACACGCCAGAATCACCTGCCGACTACGCCAGAACCACTCGACAGACACTCCGGAACCACCTGCCGGGCATGCCGTAACCACCTCTCAGAGGTGCCAGAACCACATGCCGGACACTCCGGAATCACCTGCCGGGCATGCCGGAACCATCTCTCAGACGTGCCATAACCATGTTCCGGACACGCCGGTACCACCTGCCGAGCTCGCCGGAACCACCTGCTGGACACGCCAAAATCACCTGCCGGCTACGCCAGAACCACTCGGCAGACACTCCGGAATTACCTGCCGGGCTGGATGGAACCACCTGCCGGTCACGCCAACATCACCTTTCAGCTATGCCAGAACCACTTGGCGGACACTCCGGAGACACATGTCGGGCCGGCCGCAAACACCTCTCAGACGTGCCAGAACCATGTGCCTGAGATGCCGGAACCACTCCCCGAACAGACCGAAACCACCTGCCAGACCCGCCTGAACCCCCTGGCGAGCACGCCAGATCCACCTGCTCAACTAGCAGGAACCACCTTCCTGACACGCCAAAATCACCTGCCAGGTATACCAGAACCACTTGGTGGACACTCCGGAATCATCTGCCGGACATGCCAGAACCAGCTCTCAGACACACCAGAACCACGTGCCAGAGACGCCGGAAGCACCAGCTGAGCATGCCTGAGCCACCTGCTCGACTCGCAAGATACACCTGTCGGACATGCCAAAATCACCTGCCGGGTACGCCAGAAACACTTGGCGGACGCTCCGGAATCACCTGTCGGGCGTGCCGGAACCACCTCTCAGACTTGCCAGAACCATGTTCTGGACACGCCGGTACCACCTGCCGAGTATGCCGGAACCAGCTGATCCACTCCGAAGAACCACCTAGTGGACACGTCAAAATCAACTGCCGGCTATGCCAGAACCACTCGGCAGACACTCCGGAATCACATGCCAGGCATTCCGGAACCACCTCTCAGAGGTGCCAGAACCAAATGCCAGACAGTCCGGTATCACCTGCCGGGCATGCCGGAACCACCTCTCAGAGGTGCCAGAACCACATGCCGGACACTCCGGAATCACGTGCCGGGCATGCCGGAACCACCTGCTGGACATGCCGGACTCACCTGCCGGACATGCCGGAACCACCGGCTCGACTCCGCGGAACCATTGCCGGACATGCAAAATCACCTGCCGGCTATGCCAGAACCACTTGGGGAACACTCCGGAATCACCTGCCGGGCATGGCGGAACCAGCTCTCAGACATGCCGGAACCACATGGCAATGACACTGAAAGCACCTGCCGAGCACGCCAGAACCACCTGCTCGACTTGCCAAAACCACCTGCTGGACACGCCAAAATCAACTTCCAGCTACGCCACAACCATTTGGTGAACACTTCGGAATCACCTGCCGGGCTGGCTGGAACCACCTGCCCGTCACGCCAACATCACCAGCCAGCTATGCCAGAACCACTTGGCGGACCCCATGGAAACACCTGTCGGGCCGGCCGGAGCCACCTATCAGACGCGCCAGAACCATGTGCCTGAGATGCCGGAACCACACCCCGAACAGCCCGAAACCACCTGCCAGACCCGCCTGAACCACCTGCCGAACATGCCGGAACCACCTAATCGACTCGAGGGAACCACCTACCTGACACGCCAAAATCACCTGCCGGGTATGCTGGAACCACCTCTCAGACTTGCCAGAACCATCTTCTGGACACGCCGGTACCACCTGCCGAATATGCCGGAACGAGCTGATCCACTCGCCAGAACCACCTAGTGGACACGCCAAAATCAACTGCCGGCTACGCCAGAACCACTCGGCAGACACTCCGGAATCACATGCCAGGCATTCCGGAACCACCTCTCAGAGGTGCCAGAACCACATGCCGGACACTCCGGAAACACATGTCGGGCCGGCCGGAACCACCTCTCAGACGTGCCAGAACCATGTGCCTGAGATGCCGGAACCACTCCCCGAACAGACCGAAACCACCTGCCAGACCCGCCTGAACCCCCTGGCGAGCACGCCTGATCCACCTGCTCAACTAGCCGGAACCACCTTCCTGACACGCCAAAATCACCTGCCAGGTATACCAGAACCACTTGGTGGACACTCCGGAATCATCTGCCGGACATGCCAGAACCAGCTCCCAGACACACCAGAAGCACGTGCCAGAGATGCCGGAATCACCAGCTGAACATGCCTGAGCCACCTGCTCGACTCGCAAGAAACACCTGTCGGACATGCCAAAATCACCTGCCGGGTACGCCAGAAACACTTGGCGGACGCTCCGGAATCACCAGTCGGGTGTGCCGGAACCACCTCTCAGACTTGCCAGAACCATGTTCTGGACACGCTGGTACCACCTGCCGAGCATGCCGGAACCACCTACTCGACTCGCCGGAACCACCTACCTGACACGCCAAAATCACCTGCCGGGTACGCCAGAAACACGTGGCGGACACTCCGGAATCACCTGTCGGGCATGCCGGAACCAACTCTCAGACGTGCCAAAACCTCGTGCCAGTCACGCCAGAAACACCTGCCGGACAGACCGGGAACACCTGCTGGACACGCCGGAACCACCGGCACGACTCGCCGGAACCACCGCCGGACATGCAAAATGACCTGCCGGCTACGCCAAAACCAGTTGGCGAACACTCCGGAATCCCCTGTCGGGCATGCCGGAACCAACTATCAGACGTGCCAGAACCATGTGCCTGAGATGCCGGAACCGCACCCCGAACAGACCGAAACCACCTGCCAGACCCGCCTGAACCACCTGCCGAGCACGCCGGAACCACCTACTAGACTTGCTGGAACAACCTACCTGACACGCTAAAATCACCTGCCGGGTGGACACTCCGGAATCATCTGCCGCACATGCCAGAACCAGCGCTCAGACACACCAGAACCCCGTGCCGGACAGGCCGGAAGCACCTGCTGATCATGCCTGAGCCAAATGCACGCCAAAATCACCTGCCGGGTACGCCAGAACCTCGTGGCGCACACTCCAGAATCAGCTGTCGGGCATGCCGGAACCACCTCTCAGACGTGCCAGAACCATGTGCCTGAGATGCCGGAACCACTCCCCGAACAGACCGAAACCACCTGCCAGACCCGCCTGAACCCCCTGGCGAGCACGCCTGATCCACCTGCTCAACTAGCCGGAACCACCTTCCTGACACGCCAAAATCACCTGCCAGGTATACCATAACCACTTGGTGGACACTCCGGAATCATCTGCCGGACATGCCAGAACCAGCTCCCAGACACACCAGAAGCACGTGCCAGAGATGCCGGAATCACCAGCTGAACATGCCTGAGCCACCTGCTCGACTCGCAAGAAACACCTGTCGGACATGCCAAAATCACCTGCCGGGTACGCCAGAAACACTTGGCGGACGCTCCGGAATCACCAGTCGGGTGTGCCGGAACCACCTCTCAGACTTGCCAGAACCATGTTCTGGACACGCTGGTACCACCTGCCGAGCATGCCGGAACCACCTACTCGACTCGCCGGAACCACCTACCTGACACGCCAAAATCACCTGCCGGGTACGCCAGAAACACGTGGCGGACACTCCGGAATCACCTGTCGGGCATGCCGGAACCAACTCTCAGACGTGCCAAAACCTCGTGCCAGTCACGCCAGAAACACCTGCCGGACAGACCGGGAACACCTGCTGGACACGCCGGAACCACCGGCACGACTCGCCGGAACCACCGCCGGACATGCAAAATGACCTGCCGGCTATGCCAAAACCAGTTGGCGAACACTCCGGAATCCCCTGTCGGGCATGCCGGAACCAACTATCAGACGTGCCAGAACCATGTGCCTGAGATGCCGGAACCGCACCCCGAACAGACCGAAACCACCTGCCAGACCCGCCTGAACCACCTGCCGAGCACGCCGGAACCACCTACTAGACTTGCTGGAACAACCTACCTGACACGCTAAAATCACCTGCCGGGTGGACACTCTGGAATCATCTGCCGCACATGCCAGAACCAGCGCTCAGACACACCAGAACCACGTGCCGGACAGGCCGGAAGCACCTGCTGATCATGCCTGAGCCAAATGCACGCCAAAATCACCTGCCGGGTACGCCAGAACCTCGTGGCGCACACTCCAGAATCAGCTGTCGGGCATGCCGGAACCAACTCTCAGACCTGCCAGAACCTTGTGCCGGACACGCCAGAAACACCTGCCGGAAAGCCCGGAAACACCTGCTGGACATGCCAGAACCACTCGGCAGACACTCCGGAATCACATGCCAGGCATCCCGGAACCACCTCTCAGAGGTGCCAGAACCAAATGCCGGACACTCCGGTATCACCTTCCAGGCATGCAGGAACCACCTCTCAGAGGTGCCAGAAACACATTCCGGACACTCCGGAATCACCTGCCGGGCATGCCGGAACCACCTGCCGGACATGCCGGAACCACCGGCTCGACTCGCCGGAACCATTGCCGGACATGCAAAATCACCTGCCAGCTACGCTAGAACCACTTGGCGAACACTCCGGAATCACCTGCCGGGCATGGCGGAACCACCTCTCAGACATGCCGGAACCACATGCCAATGACACCGGAAGCACCTGCCGAGCACACCAGAACCACCTGCTCGACTCGCCAAAACCACCTGCTGGACACGCCAAAATCACCTGCCGGCTACGCCACAACCATTTGGTGAACTCTTCGGAATCACCTGCCGGGCTGGCTCCAGAACCACTCGGCAGACTCTCCGGAACCACCGGCCGGGCATGCCGGAACCACCTCTCAGACATGCCAGAACCACATGCCAATGACACCGGAAGCACCTGCCGAGCACGCCAGAACCACCTGCTCGACTCGCCAAAACCACCTGCTGGACATGCCAAAATCACCTGCCGGCTACGCCACAACCATTTGGTGAACTATTCGGAATCACCTGCCGGGCTTGCTGGAACCACCTGCCGGTCACGCCAACATCACCTGCCAGCTATGCCAGAACCACTTGGCGGACACCATGGAAACACCTGTCGGGCCAGCCGGAACCACCTCTCAGACGTGCCAGAACCATGTGCCTGAGATGCCGGAACCACTCCCCGAACAGACCGAAACCACCGGCCAGACACGCCTGAACGCCCTGCCGAGCACGCCTGATCCACCAGCTCAGCTAGCCGGAACCAACTTCCTGACACGCCAAAATCACCTGCCAGGTATACCAGATCCACTTGGTGGACACTCCGGAATCATCTGCCGGACATGCCAGAACCAGCTCTCAGACACACCAGAACCACGTGCCAGAGACGCCGGAAGCACCAGCTGAGCATGCCTGAGCCACCTACTCGACTCGCAAGATACACCTGTCGGACATGCCAAAATCAACTGCCGGGTAGGCCAGAAACACTTGGCGGACGCTCCGGAATCGCCTGTCGGGCGTGCCGGAACCTCCTCTCAGACTTGCCAGAACCATGTTCTGGACACGCCGGTACCACCAGCCGAGTATGCCGGAACCAGCTGATCCACTCCCCAGAACCACCTAGTGGACACGCCAAAATCAACTGCCGGCTACGCCAGAACCACTCGGCAGACACTCCAGAATCACAGGCCAGGCATTCCGGAACCACCTCTCAGAGGTGCCAGAATCACATGCCGGACACTCCGGAATCACCTGCGGGGCATGCTGGAACCACGTGCAGGACATGCCAGAACCACCTGCCGGACATGCCGGAACCACCTGCCGGACATTCCGGAACCACCGGCTCGACTCGCTGGAACCATTGCCGGACATGCACAATCACCTTCCTGCTACGCCAGAACCACTTGGCGAACACTCTGGTATCACCTGCCGGGCATGCCGGAACCACCTGCCGGACATGCCGGAACCACCGGCTCGACTCGCCGGAACCATTGCCGGACATGCAAAATCACCTGCCGGCTATGCCAGAACTACTTGGGGAACACTCCGGAATCACCTGCCGGGAATGGCGGAACCACCTCTCAGACATGCCGGAACCACATGCCAATGACACCGGAAGCACCTGCCGAGCACGCCAGAACCACCTGCTCGACTCGCCAAAACCACCTGATGGACACGCCTAAATCAGCTTCCGGCTACGCCACAACCTTTTGGTGAACACTTCGGAATCACCTGCCGGGCAGGCTGGAACCACCTGCCGGTCACGCCAACATCACCTGCCAGCTATGCCAGAACCACTTGGCGGACACCATGGAAACACCTGTCGGGCCGGCCGGAACCACCTATCAGACGTGCCAGAACCATGTGCCTGAGATGTCGGAACCACACCCCGAACAGACCGAAACCACCTGCCAGACCTGCCTGAACCACCTGCCGAGCACGCCGGAACCACCTACTCGACTCGCTGGAATCACCTACCTGACACGCTAAAATCACCTGCCGGGTATGCCACAACCACTTGGTGGACACTCCGGAATCATCTGCCGGACATGCCAGAACCAGCTCTCAGACACACCAGAACCACGTTCCAGACACGCCGGAAGCACCTGCTGAGCATGCCTATGCCAAATGCTCGACTTGCAAGAAACATCTGTCAGACACGCCAAAATCACCTGCCGGGTACGCCAGAACCACGTGGCGGACACTCCGGAATCACCTGTCGGGCATGCCGGAACCAACACTCAGACGTGCCAGAACCTCGTGCCGGTCACGCCAGAACCACCTGCCGGACACGCCGGAACCACCGGCTCGACTCGCCGGAACCACCGCCGGACTTGCAAAATGACCTGCCGGCTACGCCAGAACCACTTGGCGAACACTCCGGAATCACCAGTCGGGCATGCCGGAACCGCCTCTCAGGCTTGCCAGAACCATGTTCCGGACACGCCGGTACCACCTGCCGAGTATGCCGGAACCACCTGATCCACTCCCCAGAACCACCTGCTGGACACGCCAGAATCACCTGCCGACTACGCCAGAACCACTCGGCAGACACTCCGGAACCACCTGCCGGGCATGCCGGAACCACCTCTCAGAGGTGCCAGAACCACATGCCGGACACTCCGGAATCACCTGCCGGGCATGCCGGAACCACGTCTCAGAGGTGCCAGAACCACATGCCGGACACTCCGGAGTCACCTGCTGGCATTCCGGAACGATCTCTCAGACGTGCCAGAACCATGTTCCGGACACGCTGGTACCACCTGCCGAGCTTGCCGGAACCACCTGCTGGACACGCCAAAATAACTTGCCAGCTACGCCAGAACCACACGGCAGACACTCCGGAATCACCTGCCCGGCTGGCTGGAACCACCTGCCGGTCATGCCAACATCACCTTTCAGCTACGCCAGAACCACTTGGCGGACACTCCGGAAACACCTCTCCGGCCGGCCGGAACCACCCCTCAGACGTGCCAGAACCATGTGCCTAAGATGCTGGAACGACTCCCCGAACAGACCGAAACCACCTGCCAGACCCGCCTGAACCCACTGGCGAGCACGCCTGATCGACCTGCTCAACTAGCCGGAACCACCTTCCTGACAAGCCAAAATAACCTGCCTTTTACGCCACAACCATTTGGTGAACTCTTCGGAATCACCTGCCGGGCTGGCTCCAGAACCACTCGCCAGACTCTCCGGAACCACCTGCCGTGCATGCCGGAACCACCTCTCACACATGCCGGAACCACATGCCAATGACACCGGAAGCACCTGCCGAGCACGCCAGAACCACCTGCTCGACTCGCCAAAACCACCTGCTGGACACGCCAAAATCACCTGCCGGCTACGCCAGAACCACTCGGCAGACACTCCGGAATCACCTGTCGGGCATGCCGGAACCAACTCTCAGACGTGCCAGAACCTCGTGCCGGTCACGCCAGAACCACCTGCCGGACACGCCGGAACCACCGGCTCGACTCGCCGGAACCACCGCCGGACTTGCAAAATGACCTGCCGGCTACGCCAGAACCACTTGGCGAACACTCCGGAATCACCAGTCGGGCATGCCGGAACCGCCTCTCAGGCTTGCCAGAACCATGTTCCGGACACTCCGGTACCACCTGCCGAGTATGCCGGAACCACCTGATCCACTCCCCAGAACCACCTGCTGGACACGCCAGAATCACCTGCCGACTACGCCAGAACCACTCGGCAGACACTCCGGAACCACCTGCCGGGCATGCCGGAACCACCTCTCAGAGGTGCCAGAACCACATGCCGGACACTCCGGAATCACCTGCCGGGCATGCCGGAACCACGTCTCAGAGGTGCCAGAACCACATGCCGGACACTCCGGAGTCACCTGCTGGCATTCCGGAACGATCTCTCAGACGTGCCAGAACCATGTTCCGGACACGCTGGTACCACCTGCCGAGCTTGCCGGAACCACCTGCTGGACACGCCAAAATAACTTGCCAGCTACGCCAGAACCACACGGCAGACACTCCGGAATCACCTGCCCGGCTGGCTGGAACCACCTGCCGGTCATGCCAACATCACCTTTCAGCTACGCCAGAACCACTTGGCGGACACTCCGGAACCACCTCTCCGGCCGGCCGGAACCACCCCTCAGACGTGCCAGAACCATGTGCCTAAGATGCTGGAACGACTCCCCGAACAGACCGAAACCACCTGCCAGACCCGCCTGAACCCACTGGCGAGCACGCCTGATCGACCTGCTCAACTAGCCGGAACCACCTTCCTGACACGCCAAAATAACCTGCCTTTTACGCCACAACCATTTGGTGAACTCTTCGGAATCACCTGCCGGGCTGGCTCCAGAACCACTCGCCAGACTCTCCGGAACCACCTGCCGTGCATGCCGGAACCACCTCTCACACATGCCGGAACCACATGCCAATGACACCGGAAGCACCTGCCGAGCACGCCAGAACCACCTGCTCGACTCGCCAAAACCACCTGCTGGACACGCCAAAATCACCTGCCGGCTACGCCACAACCATTTGGGGAAATCTTCGGAATCACCTGCAGGGCTTGCTGGAACCACCTGCTGGTCACGCCAACATCACCTGCCAGCTACGCCAGAACCACTTGGCGGTCACCATAGAAACACCTGTCGGGCCGGCCTGAACCACCTCTCAGACGTGCCAGAACCATGAGCCTGAGATTCCGGAACCACTTCCCGAAAAGACCGAAACCACCTGCCAGACCCGCCTGAACCCCCTGGTGAGCACGCCTGACCCAGCTGCTCAACTAGCCGGAACCAACTTCCTGACACGCCAAAATCACCTGCCAGGTATACAAGAACCACTTGGTGGACACTCCGGAATCATCTGCCGGAGATGCCAGAACCAGCTCTCAGACACACCAGAACCACGTGCCAGAGACGCCGGAAGCATCAGCTGAGCATGCCTCAGCCACCTGCTCGACTCGCAAGATACACCTGTCGGACAGGCGAAAATCACCTGCCGGGTCCGCCAGAAACACTTGGCGGACGCTCCGGAATCACCTTTCGGGCATGCTGGAACCACCTCTGAGACTTGCCAGAACCATGTTCTGGACACGCCGGTACCACCTGCCGAGTATGCCGGAACCAGCTGATCCACTCCCCAGAACCACCTAGTGGAAACGCCAAAATCAACTGACGGCTACGCCAGAACCTCTCGGCAGACACTCCGGAATCACATGCCAGGCATTCCGGAACCACCTCTCAGAGGTGCCAGAACAAAATGCCGGACACTCCGGTATCACCTGCCGGGCATGCCAGAAGCACCTCTCAGAGGTGCCAGAACCACATGCCGGACACTCCGGAATCACCTGCCGGGCATGCCGGAACCACGTGCTGGACATGCCGGAAGCACCTGCCGGACATGAAAAATCACCTGCCGGCTACGCCAGAACCACTTGGCGGACACTCCGGAAACACCTGTCGGGCAGGCCGGAACCACCTCTCAGACGTGCCAGAACCATGTGCCTGAGATGCCGGAACCACTCCCCGCACAGACCGAAACCACCTGCCAGACCCGCCTGAACCCCCTGGCGAGCACGCCTGATCCACCTGCTCAACTAGCCGGAACCACCTTCCTGACACACCAAAATCACCTGCCAGGTATACCAGAACCACTTGGTGGTCACTCCGGAATCATCTGCCGGACATGCCAGAACCAGCTCTCAGACACACCAGAACCACGTGCCAGAGACGCTGGAAGCACCAGCTGAGCATGCCTGAGCCACCTGCTCGACTCGCAAGAAACACCTGTCCGACATGCCAAAATCTCCTGCCGGGTACGCCAGAAACACTTGGTGGCCGCTCCAGAATCACCTGTCAGGCGTGCCGGAACCACCTCTCAGAATTGCCAGAAACATGTTCTGGACACGCCGGTACCACCTGCCGAGTATGCCGGAACCAGATGATCCACACCCCAGAACCACCTAGTGGACACGCCAAAATCAACTGCAGGCTACGCCGGAACCACCGGCTCGACTCGCCGGAACCACCGCCGGACATGCAAAATGACCTGCCGGCTACGCCAAAACCAGTTGGCGAACACTCCGGAATCCCCTGTCGGTCATGCCGGAACCATCTCTCAGACGTGCCAGAACCTCGTGCCGGTCACGCCAGAACCACCTGCCGGACACGCCGGAACCACCGGCTCGACTCGCCGGAACCACCGCCGGACATGCAAAATGACCTGCCGGCTACGCCAGAACAACTTGGCGAAGACTCCAGAATCACCTGTCGGGCATGCCGGAACCGCCTCTCAGACTTGCCGGAACCATGTTCCGGATACGCTGGTACCACCTGCCGAGCTCGCCTGAACCACCTGCTGGACACGCCAAAATCACCTGCCAGCTACGCCAGAACCACATGGCAGACACTCCGGAATCACCTGCCGGGCTGGCTGGAACCACCTGCCGATCACGCCAACATCACCTCTCAGCTATGCCAGAACCACTTGGCGGACACTCCGGAAACACCTCTCCGGCCGGCCGGAACCACCTCTCAGACGTGCCAGAACCATGTGCCTGAGATGCCGGAACCACTCCCCGAACAGACCGAAACCACCTGCCAGACCCGCCTGAACCCCCTGGCGAGCACGCCTGATCCACCTGCTCAACTAGCCGGAACCACCTTACTGACACGCCAAAATCACCTGCCGGCTATGCCACAACCATTTGGTGAACTCTTCGGAATCACCTGCCGGGCTGGCTCCAGAACCACTCGGCAGACTCTCCGGAACCACCTGCCGGGCATGCCGGAACCACCTCTCAGAGATGCCGGAACCACATGCCAATGACACCGGAAGCACCTGCCGAGCACGCCAGAACCACCTGCTCGACTCGCCAAAACCACCTGCTGGGCACGCCAAAATCACCTGCCGGCTAAGCCACAACCATTTGGTGAACTATTCGGAATCACCTGCCGGGCTTGCTGGAACCACCTGCCAGTCACGCCAACATCACCTGCCAGCTATGCCAGAACCACTTGGCGGACACCATGGAAACACCTGTCGGGCCGGCCGGAACCACCTCTTAGAGGTGCCAGAACCACATGCCGGACACTCCGGAATCACCTGCCGGGCATGCCGGAACCATCTCTCAGACGTGCCATAACCATGTTCCAGACACGCCGGTACCACCTGCCGAGCTCGCCAGAACCACCTGCTGGACACGCCAAAATCACCTGCCGGCCATGCCAGAACCACGCGGCAGACACTCCGGAATCACCTGCCGGGCTGGCTGGAACCACCTGCCGGTCACGGCAACATCACCTTTCAGCTACGCCAGAACCACTTGGCGGACACTCCGGAAACACCTGTCGTGCCGGCCGGAACCACCTCTCAGACGTGCCAGAACCATGTGCCTGAGATGCCGGAACCACTCCCCGAACAGACCGAAACCACCTGCCAGACCCGCCTGAACCCCCTGGCGAGCACGCCTGATCCACCTGCTCAACTAGCAGGAACCACCTTCCTGACACGCCAAAATCACCTGCCAGGTATACCAGAACCACTTGGTGGACACTCCGGAATCATCTGCCGGACATGCCAGAACCAGCTCTCAGACACACCAGAACCACGTGCCAGAGACGCCGGAAGCACCAGCTGAGTATGCCTGAGCCACCTGCTCGACTCGCAAGATACACCTGTCGGACATGCCAAAATCACCTGCCGGGTACGCCAGAAACACTTGGCGGACGCTCCGGAATCACCTGTCGGGCGTGCCGGAACCACCTCTCAGACTTGCCAGAACCATGTTCTGGACACGCCGGTACCACCTGCCGAGTATGCCGGAACCAGCTGATCCACTCCGAAGAACCACCTAGTGGACACGCCAAAATCAACTGCCGGCTATGCCAGAACCACACGGCAGACACTCCGGAATCACATGCCA
Organism: Equus przewalskii; assembly: GCF_037783145.1. Lineage (NCBI taxonomy): Eukaryota > Metazoa > Chordata > Mammalia > Perissodactyla > Equidae > Equus > Equus przewalskii. The sequence goes on along the minus strand of NW_027227377.1, from coordinate 29,524 downwards.
GGCATTCCGGAACCACCTCTCAGAGGTGCCAGAACCAAATGCCGGACAGTCCGGTATCACCTGCCGGGCATGCCGGAACCACCTCTCAGAGGTGCCAGAACCACATGCCGGACACTCCGGAATCACGTGCCGGGCATGCCGGAACCACCTGCTGGACATGCCGGACTCACCTGCCGGACATGCCGGAACCACCGGCTCGACTCCGCGGAACCATTGCCGGACATGCAAAATCACCTGCCGGCTATGCCAGAACCACTTGGGGAACACTCCGGAATCACCTGCCGGGCATGGCGGAACCAGCTCTCAGACATGCCGGAACCACATGGCAATGAGACTGAAAGCACCTGCCGAGCACGCCAGAACCACCTGCTCGACTTGCCAAAACCACCTGCTGGACACGCCAAAATCAACTTCCAGCTACGCAACAACCATTTGGTGAACACTTCGGAATCACCTGCCGGGCTGGCTGGAACCACCTGCCCGTCACGCCAACATCACCAGCCAGCTATGCCAGAACCACTTGGCGGACCCCATGGAAACACCTGTCGGGCCGGCCGGAGCCACCTATCAGACGCGCCAGAACCATGTGCCTGAGATGCCGGAACCACACCCCGAACAGCCCGAGACCACCTGCCAGACCCGCCTGAACCACCTGCCGAACATGCCGGAACCACCTAATCGACTCGAGGGAACCACCTACCTGACACGCCAAAATCACCTGCCGGGTATGCTGGAACCACCTCTCAGACTTGCCATAACCATCTTCTGGACACGCCGGTACCACCTGCCGAATATGCCGGAACCAGCTGATCCACTCGCCAGAACCACCTAGTAGACACGCCAAAATCAACTGCCGGCTACGCCAGAACCACTCGGCAGACACTCCGGAATCACATGCCAGGCATTCCGGAACCACCTCTCAGAGGTGCCAGAACCACATGCCGGACACTCCGGAAACACATGTCGGGCCGGCCGGAACCACCTCTCAGACGTGCCAGAACCATGTGCCTGAGATGCCGGAACCACTCCCCGAACAGACCGAAACCACCTGCCAGACCCGCCTGAACCCCCTGGCGAGCACGCCTGATCCACCTGCTCAACTAGCCGGAACCACCTTCCTGACACACCAAAATCACCTGCCAGGTATACCAGAACCACTTGGTGGACACTCCGGAATCATCTGCCGGACATGCCAGAACCAGCTCCCAGACACACCAGAAGCACGTGCCAGAGACGCCGGAATCACCAGCTGAACATGCCTGAGCCACCTGCTCGACTCGCAAGAAACACCTGTCGGACATGCCAAAATCACCTGCCGGGTACGCCAGAAACACTTGGCGGACGCTCCGGAATCACCAGTCGGGTGTGCCAGAACCACCTCTCAGACTTGCCAGAACCATGTTCTGGACACGCTGGTACCACCTGCCGAGCATGCCGGAACCACCTACTCGACTCGCCGGAACCACCTACCTGACACGCCAAAATCACCTGCCGGGTACGCCAGAACCACGTGGCGGACACTCCGGAATCACCTGTCGGGCATGCCGGAACCAACTCTCAGACGTGCCAAAACCTCGTGCCAGTCACGCCAGAAACACCTGCCGGACAGACCGGGAACACCTGCTGGACACGCCGGAACCACCGGCACGACTCGCCGGAACCACCGCCGGACATGCAAAATGACCTGCCGGCTACGCCAAAACCAGTTGGCGAACACTCCGGAATCCCCTGTCGGGCATGCCGGAACCAACTATCAGACGTGCCAGAACCATGTGCCTGAGATGCCGGAACCGCACCCCGAACAGACCGAAACCACCTGCCAGACCCGCCTGAACCACCTGCCGAGCACGCCGGAACTACCTACTAGACTTGCTGGAACAACCTACCTGACACGCTAAAATCACCTGCCGGGTGGACACTCCGGAATCATCTGCCGCACATGCCAGAACCAGCACTCAGACACACCAGAACCACGTGCCGGACAGGCCGGAAGCACCTGCTGATCATGCCTGAGCCAAATGCACGCCAAAATCACCTGCCGGGTACGCCAGAACCTCGTGGCGCACACTCCAGAATCAGCTGTCGGGCATGCCGGAACCACCTCTCAGACGTGCCAGAACCATGTGCCTGAGATGCCGGAACCACTCCCCGAACAGACCGAAACCACCTGCCAGACCCGCCTGAACCCCCTGGCGAGCACGCCTGATCCACCTGCTCAACTAGCCGGAACCACCTTCCTGACACGCCAAAATCACCTGCCAGGTATACCATAACCACTTGGTGGACACTCCGGAATCATCTGCCGGACATGCCAGAACCAGCTCCCAGACACACCAGAAGCACGTGCCAGAGATGCCGGAATCACCAGCTGAACATGCCTGAGCCACCTGCTCGACTCGCAAGAAACACCTGTCGGACATGCCAAAATCACCTGCCGGGTACGCCAGAAACACTTGGCGGACGCTCCGGAATCACCAGTCGGGTGTGCCGGAACCACCTCTCAGACTTGCCAGAACCATGTTCTGGACACGCTGGTACCACCTGCCGAGCATGCCGGAACCACCTACTCGACTCGCCGGAACCACCTACCTGACACGCCAAAATCACCTGCCGGGTACGCCAGAAACACGTGGCGGACACTCCGGAATCACCTGTCGGGCATGCCGGAACCAACTCTCAGACGTGCCAAAACCTCGTGCCAGTCACGCCAGAAACACCTGCCGGACAGACCGGGAACACCTGCTGGACACGCCGGAACCACCGGCACGACTCGCCGGAACCACCGCCGGACATGCAAAATGACCTGCCGGCTATGCCAAAACCAGTTGGCGAACACTCCGGAATCCCCTGTCGGGCATGCCGGAACCAACTATCAGACGTGCCAGAACCATGTGCCTGAGATGCCGGAACCGCACCCCGAACAGACCGAAACCACCTGCCAGACCCGCCTGAACCACCTGCCGAGCACGCCGGAACCACCTACTAGACTTGCTGGAACAACCTACCTGACACGCTAAAATCACCTGCCGGGTGGACACTCTGGAATCATCTGCCGCACATGCCAGAACCAGCGCTCAGACACACCAGAACCACGTGCCGGACAGGCCGGAAGCACCTGCTGATCATGCCTGAGCCAAATGCACGCCAAAATCACCTGCCGGGTACGCCAGAACCTCGTGGCGCACACTCCAGAATCAGCTGTCGGGCATGCCGGAACCAACTCTCAGACCTGCCAGAACCTTGTGCCGGACACGCCAGAAACACCTGCCGGAAAGCCCGGAAACACCTGCTGGACATGCCAGAACCACTCGGCAGACACTCCGGAATCACATGCCAGGCATCCCGGAACCACCTCTCAGAGGTGCCAGAACCAAATGCCGGACACTCCGGTATCACCTTCCAGGCATGCAGGAACCACCTCTCAGAGGTGCCAGAAACACATTCCGGACACTCCGGAATCACCTGCCGGGCATGCCGGAACCACCTGCCGGACATGCCGGAACCACCGGCTCGACTCGCCGGAACCATTGCCGGACATGCAAAATCACCTGCCAGCTACGCTAGAACCACTTGGCGAACACTCCGGAATCACCTGCCGGGCATGGCGGAACCACCTCTCAGACATGCCGGAACCACATGCCAATGACACCGGAAGCACCTGCCGAGCACACCAGAACCACCTGCTCGACTCGCCAAAACCACCTGCTGGACACGCCAAAATCACCTGCCGGCTACGCCACAACCATTTGGTGAACTCTTCGGAATCACCTGCCGGGCTGGCTCCAGAACCACTCGGCAGACTCTCCGGAACCACCGGCCGGGCATGCCGGAACCACCTCTCAGACATGCCAGAACCACATGCCAATGACACCGGAAGCACCTGCCGAGCACGCCAGAACCACCTGCTCGACTCGCCAAAACCACCTGCTGGACATGCCAAAATCACCTGCCGGCTACGCCACAACCATTTGGTGAACTATTCGGAATCACCTGCCGGGCTTGCTGGAACCACCTGCCGGTCACGCCAACATCACCTGCCAGCTATGCCAGAACCACTTGGCGGACACCATGGAAACACCTGTCGGGCCAGCCGGAACCACCTCTCAGACGTGCCAGAACCATGTGCCTGAGATGCCGGAACCACTCCCCGAACAGACCGAAACCACCGGCCAGACACGCCTGAACGCCCTGCCGAGCACGCCTGATCCACCAGCTCAGCTAGCCGGAACCAACTTCCTGACACGCCAAAATCACCTGCCAGGTATACCAGATCCACTTGGTGGACACTCCGGAATCATCTGCCGGACATGCCAGAACCAGCTCTCAGACACACCAGAACCACGTGCCAGAGACGCCGGAAGCACCAGCTGAGCATGCCTGAGCCACCTACTCGACTCGCAAGATACACCTGTCGGACATGCCAAAATCAACTGCCGGGTAGGCCAGAAACACTTGGCGGACGCTCCGGAATCGCCTGTCGGGCGTGCCGGAACCTCCTCTCAGACTTGCCAGAACCATGTTCTGGACACGCCGGTACCACCAGCCGAGTATGCCGGAACCAGCTGATCCACTCCCCAGAACCACCTAGTGGACACGCCAAAATCAACTGCCGGCTACGCCAGAACCACTCGGCAGACACTCCAGAATCACAGGCCAGGCATTCCGGAACCACCTCTCAGAGGTGCCAGAATCACATGCCGGACACTCCGGAATCACCTGCGGGGCATGCTGGAACCACGTGCAGGACATGCCAGAACCACCTGCCGGACATGCCGGAACCACCTGCCGGACATTCCGGAACCACCGGCTCGACTCGCTGGAACCATTGCCGGACATGCACAATCACCTTCCTGCTACGCCAGAACCACTTGGCGAACACTCCGGTATCACCTGCCGGGCATGCCGGAACCACCTGCCGGACATGCCGGAACCACCGGCTCGACTCGCCGGAACCATTGCCGGACATGCAAAATCACCTGCCGGCTATGCCAGAACTACTTGGGGAACACTCCGGAATCACCTGCCGGGAATGGCGGAACCACCTCTCAGACATGCCGGAACCACATGCCAATGACACCGGAAGCACCTGCCGAGCACGCCAGAACCACCTGCTCGACTCGCCAAAACCACCTGATGGACACGCCTAAATCAGCTTCCGGCTACGCCACAACCTTTTGGTGAACACTTCGGAATCACCTGCCGGGCTGGCTGGAACCACCTGCCGGTCACGCCAACATCACCTGCCAGCTATGCCAGAACCACTTGGCGGACACCATGGAAACACCTGTCGGGCCGGCCGGAACCACCTATCAGACGTGCCAGAACCATGTGCCTGAGATGTCGGAACCACACCCCGAACAGACCGAAACCACCTGCCAGACCTGCCTGAACCACCTGCCGAGCACGCCGGAACCACCTACTCGACTCGCTGGAATCACCTACCTGACACGCTAAAATCACCTGCCGGGTATGCCACAACCACTTGGTGGACACTCCGGAATCATCTGCCGGACATGCCAGAACCAGCTCTCAGACACACCAGAACCACGTTCCAGACACGCCGGAAGCACCTGCTGAGCATGCCTATGCCAAATGCTCGACTTGCAAGAAACATCTGTCAGACACGCCAAAATCACCTGCCGGGTACGCCAGAACCACGTGGCGGACACTCCGGAATCACCTGTCGGGCATGCCGGAACCAACTCTCAGACGTGCCAGAACCTCGTGCCGGTCACGCCAGAACCACCTGCCGGACACGCCGGAACCACCGGCTCGACTCGCCGGAACCACCGCCGGACTTGCAAAATGACCTGCCGGCTACGCCAGAACCACTTGGCGAACACTCCGGAATCACCAGTCGGGCATGCCGGAACCGCCTCTCAGGCTTGCCAGAACCATGTTCCGGACACGCCGGTACCACCTGCCGAGTATGCCGGAACCACCTGATCCACTCCCCAGAACCACCTGCTGGACACGCCAGAATCACCTGCCGACTACGCCAGAACCACTCGGCAGACACTCCGGAACCACCTGCCGGGCATGCCGGAACCACGTCTCAGAGGTGCCAGAACCACATGCCGGACACTCCGGAGTCACCTGCTGGCATTCCGGAACGATCTCTCAGACGTGCCAGAACCATGTTCCGGACACGCTGGTACCACCTGCCGAGCTTGCCGGAACCACCTGCTGGACACGCCAAAATAACTTGCCAGCTACGCCAGAACCACACGGCAGACACTCCGGAATCACCTGCCCGGCTGGCTGGAACCACCTGCCGGTCATGCCAACATCACCTTTCAGCTACGCCAGAACCACTTGGCGGACACTCCGGAAACACCTCTCCGGCCGGCCGGAACCACCCCTCAGACGTGCCAGAACCATGTGCCTAAGATGCTGGAACGACTCCCCGAACAGACCGAAACCACCTGCCAGACCCGCCTGAACCCACTGGCGAGCACGCCTGATCGACCTGCTCAACTAGCCGGAACCACCTTCCTGACACGCCAAAATAACCTGCCTTTTACGCCACAACCATTTGGTGAACTCTTCGGAATCACCTGCCGGGCTGGCTCCAGAACCACTCGCCAGACTCTCCGGAACCACCTGCCGTGCATGCCGGAACCACCTCTCACACATGCCGGAACCACATGCCAATGACACCGGAAGCACCTGCCGAGCACGCCAGAACCACCTGCTCGACTCGCCAAAACCACCTGCTGGACACGCCAAAATCACCTGCCGGCTACGCCAGAACCACTCGGCAGACACTCCGGAATCACCTGTCGGGCATGCCGGAACCAACTCTCAGACGTGCCAGAACCTCGTGCCGGTCACGCCAGAACCACCTGCCGGACATGCCGGAACCACCGGCTCGACTCGCCGGAACCATTGCCGGACATGCAAAATCACCTGCCAGCTACGCTAGAACCACTTGGCGAACACTCCGGAATCACCTGCCGGGCATGGCGGAACCACCTCTCAGACATGCCGGAACCACATGCCAATGACACCGGAAGCACCTGCCGAGCACACCAGAACCACCTGCTCGACTCGCCAAAACCACCTGCTGGACACGCCAAAATCACCTGCCGGCTACGCCACAACCATTTGGTGAACTCTTCGGAATCACCTGCCGGGCTGGCTCCAGAACCACTCGGCAGACTCTCCGGAACCACCGGCCGGGCATGCCGGAACCACCTCTCAGACATGCCAGAACCACATGCCAATGACACCGGAAGCACCTGCCGAGCACGCCAGAACCACCTGCTCGACTCGCCAAAACCACCTGCTGGACATGCCAAAATCACCTGCCGGCTACGCCACAACCATTTGGTGAACTATTCGGAATCACCTGCCGGGCTTGCTGGAACCACCTGCCGGTCACGCCAACATCACCTGCCAGCTATGCCAGAACCACTTGGCGGACACCATGGAAACACCTGTCGGGCCAGCCGGAACCACCTCTCAGACGTGCCAGAACCATGTGCCTGAGATGCCGGAACCACTCCCCGAACAGACCGAAACCACCGGCCAGACACGCCTGAACGCCCTGCCGAGCACGCCTGATCCACCAGCTCAGCTAGCCGGAACCAACTTCCTGACACGCCAAAATCACCTGCCAGGTATACCAGATCCACTTGGTGGACACTCCGGAATCATCTGCCGGACATGCCAGAACCAGCTCTCAGACACACCAGAACCACGTGCCAGAGACGCCGGAAGCACCAGCTGAGCATGCCTGAGCCACCTACTCGACTCGCAAGATACACCTGTCGGACATGCCAAAATCAACTGCCGGGTAGGCCAGAAACACTTGGCGGACGCTCCGGAATCGCCTGTCGGGCGTGCCGGAACCTCCTCTCAGACTTGCCAGAACCATGTTCTGGACACGCCGGTACCACCAGCCGAGTATGCCGGAACCAGCTGATCCACTCCCCAGAACCACCTAGTGGACACGCCAAAATCAACTGCCGGCTACGCCAGAACCACTCGGCAGACACTCCAGAATCACAGGCCAGGCATTCCGGAACCACCTCTCAGAGGTGCCAGAATCACATGCCGGACACTCCGGAATCACCTGCGGGGCATGCTGGAACCACGTGCAGGACATGCCAGAACCACCTGCCGGACATGCCGGAACCACCTGCCGGACATTCCGGAACCACCGGCTCGACTCGCTGGAACCATTGCCGGACATGCACAATCACCTTCCTGCTACGCCAGAACCACTTGGCGAACACTCCGGTATCACCTGCCGGGCATGCCGGAACCACCTGCCGGACATGCCGGAACCACCGGCTCGACTCGCCGGAACCATTGCCGGACATGCAAAATCACCTGCCGGCTATGCCAGAACTACTTGGGGAACACTCCGGAATCACCTGCCGGGAATGGCGGAACCACCTCTCAGACATGCCGGAACCACATGCCAATGACACCGGAAGCACCTGCCGAGCACGCCAGAACCACCTGCTCGACTCGCCAAAACCACCTGATGGACACGCCTAAATCAGCTTCCGGCTACGCCACAACCTTTTGGTGAACACTTCGGAATCACCTGCCGGGCTGGCTGGAACCACCTGCCGGTCACGCCAACATCACCTGCCAGCTATGCCAGAACCACTTGGCGGACACCATGGAAACACCTGTCGGGCCGGCCGGAACCACCTATCAGACGTGCCAGAACCATGTGCCTGAGATGTCGGAACCACACCCCGAACAGACCGAAACCACCTGCCAGACCTGCCTGAACCACCTGCCGAGCACGCCGGAACCACCTACTCGACTCGCTGGAATCACCTACCTGACACGCTAAAATCACCTGCCGGGTATGCCACAACCACTTGGTGGACACTCCGGAATCATCTGCCGGACATGCCAGAACCAGCTCTCAGACACACCAGAACCACGTTCCAGACACGCCGGAAGCACCTGCTGAGCATGCCTATGCCAAATGCTCGACTTGCAAGAAACATCTGTCAGACACGCCAAAATCACCTGCCGGGTACGCCAGAACCACGTGGCGGACACTCCGGAATCACCTGTCGGGCATGCCGGAACCAACTCTCAGACGTGCCAGAACCTCGTGCCGGTCACGCCAGAACCACCTGCCGGACACGCCGGAACCACCGGCTCGACTCGCCGGAACCACCGCCGGACTTGCAAAATGACCTGCCGGCTACGCCAGAACCACTTGGCGAACACTCCGGAATCACCAGTCGGGCATGCCGGAACCGCCTCTCAGGCTTGCCAGAACCATGTTCCGGACACGCCGGTACCACCTGCCGAGTATGCCGGAACCACCTGATCCACTCCCCAGAACCACCTGCTGGACACGCCAGAATCACCTGCCGACTACGCCAGAACCACTCGGCAGACACTCCGGAACCACCTGCCGGGCATGCCGGAACCACGTCTCAGAGGTGCCAGAACCACATGCCGGACACTCCGGAGTCACCTGCTGGCATTCCGGAACGATCTCTCAGACGTGCCAGAACCATGTTCCGGACACGCTGGTACCACCTGCCGAGCTTGCCGGAACCACCTGCTGGACACGCCAAAATAACTTGCCAGCTACGCCAGAACCACACGGCAGACACTCCGGAATCACCTGCCCGGCTGGCTGGAACCACCTGCCGGTCATGCCAACATCACCTTTCAGCTACGCCAGAACCACTTGGCGGACACTCCGGAAACACCTCTCCGGCCGGCCGGAACCACCCCTCAGACGTGCCAGAACCATGTGCCTAAGATGCTGGAACGACTCCCCGAACAGACCGAAACCACCTGCCAGACCCGCCTGAACCCACTGGCGAGCACGCCTGATCGACCTGCTCAACTAGCCGGAACCACCTTCCTGACACGCCAAAATAACCTGCCTTTTACGCCACAACCATTTGGTGAACTCTTCGGAATCACCTGCCGGGCTGGCTCCAGAACCACTCGCCAGACTCTCCGGAACCACCTGCCGTGCATGCCGGAACCACCTCTCACACATGCCGGAACCACATGCCAATGACACCGGAAGCACCTGCCGAGCACGCCAGAACCACCTGCTCGACTCGCCAAAACCACCTGCTGGACACGCCAAAATCACCTGCCGGCTACGCCAGAACCACTCGGCAGACACTCCGGAATCACCTGTCGGGCATGCCGGAACCAACTCTCAGACGTGCCAGAACCTCGTGCCGGTCACGCCAGAACCACCTGCCGGACACGCCGGAACCACCGGCTCGACTCGCCGGAACCACCGCCGGACTTGCAAAATGACCTGCCGGCTACGCCAGAACCACTTGGCGAACACTCCGGAATCACCAGTCGGGCATGCCGGAACCGCCTCTCAGGCTTGCCAGAACCATGTTCCGGACACGCCGGTACCACCTGCCGAGTATGCCGGAACCACCTGATCCACTCCCCAGAACCACCTGCTGGACACGCCAGAATCACCTGCCGACTATGCCAGAACCACTCGGCAGACACTCCGGAACCACCTGCCGGGCATGCCAGAACCACCTCTCAGAGGTGCCAGAACCACATGCCGGACACTCCGGAATCACCTGCCGGGCATGCCGGAACCACGTCTCAGAGGTGCCAGAACCACATGCCGGACACTCCGGAGTCACCTGCTGGCATTCCGGAACCACCCCTCAGACGTGCCAGAACCATGTTCCGGACACGCTGGTACCACCTGCCGAGCTTGCCGGAACCACCTGCTGGACACGCCAAAATAACTTGCCAGCTACGCCAGAACCACACGGCAGACACTCCGGAATCACCTGCCCGGCTGGCTGGAACCACCTGCCGGTCATGCCAACATCACCTTTCAGCTACGCCAGAACCACTTGGCGGACACTCCGGAAACACCTCTCCGGCCGGCCGGAACCACCCCTCAGACGTGCCAGAACCATGTGCCTAAGATGCTGGAACGACTCCCCGAACAGACCGAAACCACCTGCCAGACCCGCCTGAACCCACTGGCGAGCACGCCTGATCGACCTGCTCAACTAGCCGGAACCACCTTCCTGACACGCCAAAATAACCTGCCTTTTACGCCACAACCATTTGGTGAACTCTTCGGAATCACCTGCCGGGCTGGCTCCAGAACCACTCGCCAGACTCTCCGGAACCACCTGCCGTGCATGCCGGAACCACCTCTCACACATGCCGGAACCACATGCCAATGACACCGGAAGCACCTGCCGAGCACGCCAGAACCACCTGCTCGACTCGCCAAAACCACCTGCTGGACACGCCAAAATCACCTGCCGGCTACGCCACAACCATTTGGGGAAATCTTCGGAATCACCTGCAGGGCTTGCTGGAACCACCTGCTGGTCACGCCAACATCACCTGCCAGCTACGCCAGAACCACTTGGCGGTCACCAGAGAAACACCTGTCGGGCCGGCCTGAACCACCTCTCAAACGTGCCAGAACCATGAGCCTGAGATTCCGGAACCACTTCCCGAAAAGACCGAAACCACCTGCCAGACCCGCCTGAACCCCCTGGTGAGCACGCCTGACCCAGCTGCTCAACTAGCCGGAACCAACTTCCTGACACGCCAAAATCACCTGCCAGGTATACAAGAACCACTTGGTGGACACTCCGGAATCATCTGCCGGAGATGCCAGAACCAGCTCTCAGACACACCAGAACCACGTGCCAGAGACGCCGGAAGCATCAGCTGAGCATGCCTCAGCCACCTGCTCGACTCGCAAGATACACCTGTCGGACAGGCGAAAATCACCTGCCGGGTACGCCAGAAACACTTGGCGGACGCTCCGGAATCACCTTTCGGGCGTGCTGGAACCACCTCTGAGACTTGCCAGAACCATGTTCTGGACACGCCGGTACCACCTGCCGAGTATGCCAGAACCAGCTGATCCACTCCCCAGAACCACCTAGTGGAAACGCCAAAATCAACTGACGGCTACGCCAGAACCTCTCGGCAGACACTCCGGAATCACATGCCAGGCATTCCGGAACCACCTCTCAGAGGTGCCAGAACCAAATGCCGGACACTCCGGTATCACCTGCCGGGCATGCCGGAACCACCTCTCAGAGGTGCCAGAACCACATGCCGGACACTCCGGAATCACCTGCCGGGCATGCCGGAACCACGTGCTGGACATGCCGGAAGCACCTGCCGGACATGCCGGAACCACCTGCCGGACATTCCGGAACCACCGGCTCGACTCGCCGGAACCATTGCCGGACATGCAAAATCACCTGCCGGCTACGCCAGAACCACTTGGCGAACAATCCGGAATCACCTGCCGGGCATGGCGGAACCACCTCTCAGACATGCCGGAACCACATGCCAATGACACCGGCGCACCTGCCGAGCACGCCAGAACCACCTGCTCGACTCGCCAAAACCACCTGCTGAACACGCCAAAATCACCTTCAGGCTACGCCACAACCATTTGGTGAACACTTCAGAATCAGCTGCCGGGCTGACTGGAACCAGCTGCCGGTCACGCCAACATCACCTTTCAGCTACGCCAGAACCACTCGGCAGACACTCCGGAATCACCTGCCGCGCTGGCTGGAACCACCTGCCGGTCACGCCAACATCATCTTTCAGCTACGCCAGAACCACTTGGCGGACACTCCGGAAACACCTGTCGGGCAGGCCGGAACCACCTCTCAGACGTGCCAGAACCATGTGCCTGAGATGCCGGAACCACTCCCCGCACAGACCGAAACCACCTGCCAGACCCGCCTGAACCCCCTGGCGAGCACGCCTGATCCACCTGCTCAACTAGCCGGAACCACCTTCCTGACACGCCAAAATCACCTGCCAGGTATACCAGAACCACTTGGTGGTCACTCCGGAATCATCTGCTGGACATGCCAGAACCAGCTCTCAGACACACCAGAACGACGTGCCAGAGACGCTGGAAGCACCAGCTGAGCATGCCTGAGCCACCTGCTCGACTCGCAAGAAACACCTGTCCGACATGCCAAAATCTCCTGCCGGGTACGCCAGAAACACTTGGTGGCCACTCCGGAATCACCTGTCGGGCGTGCCGGAACCACCTCTCAGAATTGCCAGAACCATGTTCTGGACACGCCGGTACCACCTGCCGAGTATGCCGGAACCAGCTGATCCACTCCCCAGAACCACCTAGTGGACACGCCCAAATCAACGGCAGGCTACGCCGGAACCACCGGCTCGACTCGCCGGAACCACGGCCGGACATGCAAAATGACCTGCCGGCTACGCCAAAACCAGTGGGCGAACACTCCGGAATCCCCTGTCGGTCATGCCGGAACCACCTCTCAGAGGTGCCAGAACCACATGCCGGACACTCCGGAATCACCTGCCGGGGATGCTGGAACCACGTGCTGGACATGCCGGAACCACCTGCCGGACATGCCGGAACCACCTGCCGGACATTCCGGAACCACCGGCTCGACTCGCCGGAACCATTGCCGGACATGCAAAATCACCAGCCGGCTACACCAGAACCACTTGGCGAACACTCCGGAATTACCTGCCGGGCATGCTGGAACCACGTGCTGGACATGCCGGAATCACCTGCCGGGCATGCCGGAACCACCTGCCGGACATGCCCGAACCACCGGCTCGACTCGCCGGAACCATTGCCGGACATGCAAAATCACCTGCCGGCTATGCCAGAACCACTTGGGGAACACTCCGGAATCACCTGCCGGGCATGGCGGACCACCTCTCAGACATGCCGGAACCACATGCCAATGACACTGGAAGCACCTGCCGAGCAGGCCAGAACCACGTGGCGGACACTCCGGAATCACCTGTCGGGCATGCCCGAACCATCTCTCAGACGTGCCAGAACCTCGTGCCGGTCACGCCAGAACCACCTGCCGGAAACGCCGGAACCACCAGCTCGACTCGCCGGAACCACCGCCGGACATGCAAAATGACCTGCCGGCTACGCCAGAACCACTTGGCGAAGACTCCAGAATCACCTGTCGGGCATGCCGGAACCGCCTCTCAGACTTGCCGGAACCATGTTCCGGATACGCTGGTACCACCTGCCGAGCTCGCCAAAACCACCTGCTGGACACGCCAAAATCACCTGCCAGCTACGCCAGAACCACATGGCAGACACTCCGGAATCACCTGCCGGGCTGGCTGGAACCACCTGCCGGTCACGCCAACATCACCTCTCAGCTATGCCAGAACCACTTGGCGGAAACTCCGGAAACACCTCTCTGGCCGGCCGGAACCACCTCTCAGACGTGCCAGAACCATGTGCCTGAGATGCCGGAACCACTCCCCGAACAGACCGAAACCACCTGCCAGACCCGCCTGAACCCCCTGGCGAGCACGCCTGATCCACCTGCTCAACTAGCCGGAACCACCTTACTGACACGCCAAAATCACCTGCCGGCTATGCCACAACCATTTGGTGAACTCTTCGGAATCACCTGCCGGGCTGGCTCCAGAACCACTCGGCAGACTCTCCGGAACCACCTGCCGGGCATGCCGGAACCACCTCTCAGAGATGCCGGAACCACATGCCAATGACACCGGAGCACCTGCCGAGCACGCCAGAACCACCTGCTCGACTCGCCAAAACCACCTGCTGGGCACGCCAAAATCACCTGCCGGCTAAGCCACAACCATTTGGTGAACTATTCGGAATCACCTGCCGGGCTTGCTGGAACCACCTGCCAGTCACGCCAACATCACCTGCCAGCTATGCCAGAACCACTTGGCGGACACCATGGAAACACCAGTCGTGCCGGCCGGAACCACCTCTTAGAGGTGCCAGAACCACATGCCGGACACTCCGGAATCACCTGCCGGGCATGCCGGAACCATCTCTCAGACGTGCCATAACCATGTTCCAGACACGCCGGTACCACCTGCCGAGCTCGCCGGAACCACCTGCTGGACACGCCAAACTCACCTGCCGGCCATGCCAGAACCACGCGGCAGACACTCCGGAATCACCTGCCGGGCTGGCTGGAACCACCTGCCGGTCACGGCAACATCACCTTTCAGCTACGCCAGAACCACTTGGCGGACACTCCGGAAACACCTGTCGTGCCGGCCGGAACCACCTCTCAGACGTGCCAGAACCATGTGCCTGAGATGCCGGAACCACTCCCCGAACAGACCGAAACCACCTGCCAGACCCGCCTGAACCCCCTGGCGAGCACGCCTGATCCACCTGCTCAACTAGCCGGAACCACCTTCCTGACACGCCAAAATCACCTGCCAGGTATACCAGAACCACTTGGTGGACACTCCGGAATCATCTGCCGGACATGCCAGAACCAGCTCCCAGACACACCAGAAGCACGTGCCAGAGACGCCGGAATCACCAGCTGAGCATGCCTGAGCCACCTGCTCGACTCGCAAGAAACACCTGTCGGACATGCCAAAATCACCTGCCGGGTACGCCAGAAACACTTGGCGGACGCTCCGGAATCACCTGTCGGGCGTGCCGGAACCACCTCTCAGACTTGCCAGAACCATGTTCTGGACACGCCGGTACCACCTGCCGAGTATGCCGGAACCAGCTGATCCACTCCCCAGAACCACCTAGTGGACACGCCAAAATCAACTGCCGGCTATGCCAGAACCACTCGGCAGACACTCCGGAATCACATGCCAGGCATTCCGGAACCACCTCTCAGAGGTGCCAGAACCAAATGCCGGACAGTCCGGTATCACCTGCCGGGCATGCCGGAACCACCTCTCAGAGGTGCCAGTACCACATGCCGGACACTCCGGAATCACGTGCCGGGCATGCCGGAACCACCTGCTGGACATGCCGGACTCACCTGCCGGACATGCCGGAACCACCGGCTCGACTCCGCGGAACCATTGCCGGACATGCAAAATCACCTGCCGGCTATGCCAGAACCACTTGGGGAACACTCCGGAATCACCTGCCGGGCATGGCGGAACCAGCTCTCAGACATGCCGGAACCACATGGCAATGACACTGAAAGCACCTGCCGAGCACGCCAGAACCACCTGCTCGACTTGCCAAAACCACCTGCTGGACACGCCAAAATCAACTTCCAGCTACGCCACAACCATTTGGTGAACACTTCGGAATCACCTGCCGGGCTGGCTGGAACCACCTGCCCGTCACGCCAACATCACCAGCCAGCTATGCCAGAACCACTTGGCGGACCCCATGGAATCACCTGTCGGGCCGGCCGGAGCCACCTACCAGACGCGCCAGAACCATGTGCATGAGATGCCGGAACCACACCCCGAACAGCCCGAAAACACCTGCCAGACCCGCCTGAACCCCCTGGCGAGCACGCCTGATCCACCTGCTCAACGAGCCGGAACCATCTTCCTGACACGCCAAAATCACCTGCCAGGTATACCAGAACCACTTGGTGGTCACTCCGGAATCATCTGCCGGACATGCCAGAACCAGCTCTCAGACACACCAGAACGACGTGCCAGAGACGCCGGAATCACCAGCTGAGCATGCCTGAGCCACCTTCTCGACTCGCAAGAAACACCTGTCCGACATGCCAAAATCTCCTGCCGGGTACGCCAGAAACACTTGGCGGACGCTCCGGAATCACCAGTCGGGCGTGCCGGAACCACCTCTCAGACTTGCCAGAACCATGTTCTGGACACACCGGTACCACCTGCCCAGCACGCCGGAACCACCTACTCGACTCGCCGGAACCACCTACCTGACACGCCAAAATCACCTGCCGGGTACGCCAGAAACACTTGGCGGACACTCCGGAATCACCTGTCGGGCATGCCGGAACCAACTCTCAGACGTGCCAAAACCTCGTGCCAGTCACGCCAGAAACACCTGCCGGACAGACCGGGAACACCTGCTGGACACGCCGGAACCACCGGCACGACTCGCCGGAACCACGGCCGGACATGCAAAATGACCTGCCGGCTACGCCAGAACCACTTGGCGAACACTCCGGAATCACCTGTCGGGCATGCCGGAACCATCTATCATACGTGCCAGAACCATGTGCCTGAGATGCCGGAACCGCACCCCGAACAGACCGAAACCACCTGCCAGACCCGCCTGAACCACCTGCCGAGCACGCCGGAACCACCTACTAGACTTGCTGGAACAACCTACCTGACACGCTAAAATCACCTGCCGGGTGGACACTCTGGAATCATCTGGCGGACATGCCAGAACCAGCGCTCAGACACACCAGAACCACGTGCCGGACAGGCCGGAAGCACCTGCTGATCATGCATGAGCAAAATGCTCGACTTGCCAGAAACACCTTCCAGACACGCCAAAATCACCTGCCGGGTACGCCAGAACCAAGTGGCGGACACCCCGGAACCACCTCTCGGGTGTGCCGGAACCACCTCTCAGACTTGCAAGAACCATGTTCTGGACACGCCGGAACCACCTGCCGAGTATGCCGGAACCAGCTGATCCACTCCCCAGAACCACCTGCTGGACACGCCAGAATCACCTGCCGACTACGCCAGAACCACTCGGCAGACACTCCGGAACCACCTGCCGGGCATGCCGGAACCACCTCTCAGAGGTGCCAGAACCACATGCCGGACACTCCGGAATCACGTGCCGGGCATGCCGGAACCACCTGCTGGACATGCCGGACTCACCTGCCGGACATGCCGGAACCAACGGCTGGACTCCGCGGAACCATTGCCGGACATGCAAAATCACCTGCCGGCTATGCCAGAACCACTTGGGGAACACTCCGGAATCACCTGCCGGGCATGGCGGAACCAGCTCTCAGACATGCCGGAACCACATGGCAATGACACTGAAAGCACCTGCCGAGCACGCCAGAACCACCTGCTCGACTCGCCAAAACCACCTGCTGGACACGCCAAAATCAACTTCCAGCTACGCCACAACCATTTGGTGAACACTTCGGAATCACCTGCCGGGCTGGCTGGAACCACCTGCCGGTCACGCCAACATCACCAGCCAGCTATGCCAGAACCACTTGGCGGACCCCATGGAAACACCTGTCGGGCCGGCCGGAGCCACCTATCAGACGATCCAGAACCATGTGCCTGAGATGCCGGAACCACACACCGAACAGCCCGAAACCACCTGCCAGACCCGCCTGAACCACCTGCCGAACATGCCGGAACCACCTAATCGACTCGAGGGAACCACCTACCTGACACGCCAAAATCACCAGCCGGGTATGCTGGAACCACCTCTCAGACTTGCCAGAACCATCTTCTGGACACGCCGGTACCACCTGCCGAATATGCCGGAACCAGCTGATCCACTCGCCAGAACCACCTAGTGGACACGCCAAAATCAACTGCCGGCTATGCCAGAACCACTCGGCAGACACTCCGGAATCACATGCCAGGCATTCCGGAACCACCTCTCAGAGGTGCCAGAACCACATGCCGGACACTCCGGAAACACCTGTCGGGCCGGCCGGAACCACCTCTCAGACGTGCCAGAACCATGTGCCTGAGATGCCGGAACCACTCCCCGAACAGACCGAAACCACCTGCCAGACCCGCCTGAACCCCCTGGCGAGCACGCCTGATCCACCTGCTCAACTAGCCGGAACCACCTTCCTGACACGCCAAAATCACCTGCCAGGTATACCAGAACCACTTGGTGGACACTCCGGAATCATCTGGCGCACATGCCAGAACCAGCGCTCAGACACACCAGAACCACGTGCCGGACAGGCCGGAAGCACCTGCTGATCATGCCTGAGCCAAATGCACGCCAAAATCACCTGCCGGGTACGCCAGAACCTCGTGGCGCACACTCCAGAATCAGCTGTCGGGCATGCCGGAACCAACTCTCAGACCTGCCAGAACCTTGTGCCGGACACGCCAGAAACACCTGCCGGAAAGCCCGGAAACACCTGCTGGACATGCCAGAACCACTCGGCAGACACTCCGGAATCACATGCCAGGCATCCCGGAACCACCTCTCAGAGGTGCCAGAACCAAATGCCGGACACTCCGGTATCACCTTCCAGGCATGCAGGAACCACCTCTCAGAGGTGCCAGAAACACATTCCGGACACTCCGGAATCACCTGCCGGGCATGCCGGAACCACCTGCCGGACATGCCGGAACCACCGGCTCGACTCGCCGGAACCATTGCCGGACATGCAAAATCACCTGCCAGCTACGCTAGAACCACTTGGCGAACACTCCGGAATCACCTGCCGGGCATGGCGGAACCACCTCTCAGACATGCCGGAACCACATGCCAATGACACCGGAAGCACCTGACGAGCACACCAGAACCACCTGCTCGACTCGCCAAAACCACCTGCTGGACACGCCAAAATCACCTGCCGTCTACGCCACAACCATTTGGTGAACTCTTCGGAATCACCTGCCGGGCTGGCTCCAGAACCACTCGGCAGACTCTCCGGAACCACCGGCCGGGCATGCCGGAACCACCTCTCAGACATGCCAGAACCACATGCCAATGACACTGGAAGCACCTGCCGAGCACGCCAGAACCACCTGCTCGACTCGCCAAAACCACCTGCTGGACACGCCAAAATCACCTGCCGGCTACGCCACAACCATTTGGTGAACTATTCGGAATCACCTGCCGGGCTTGCTGGAACCACCTGCCGGTCACGCCAACATCACCTGCCAGCTATGCCAGAACCACTTGGCGGACACCATGGAAACACCTGTCGGGCCGGCCGGAACCACCTCTCAGACGTGCCAGAACCATGTGCCTGAGATGCCGGAACCACTCCCCGAACAGACCGAAACCACCGGCCAGACACGCCTGAACGCCCTGCCGAGCACGCCTGATCCACCAGCTCAGCTAGCCGGAACCAACTTCCTGACACGCCAAAATCACCTGCCAGGTATACCAGATCCACTTGGTGGACACTCCGGAATCATCTGCCGGACATGCCAGAACCAGCTCTCAGACACACCAGAACCACGTGCCAGAGACGCCGGAAGCACCAGCTGAGCATGCCTGAGCCACCTACTCGACTCGCAAGATACACCTGTCGGACATGCCAAAATCAACTGCCGGGTAGGCCAGAAACACTTGGCGGACGCTCCGGAATCGCCTGTCCGGCGTGCCGGAACCACCTCTCACACTTGCCAGAACCATGTTCTGGACACGCCGGTACCACCTGCCGAGTATGCCGGAACCAGCTGATCCACTCCCCAGAACCACCTAGTGGACACGCCAAAATCAACTGCCGGCTACGCCAGAACCACTCGGCAGACACTCCAGAATCACAGGCCAGGCATTCCGGAACCACCTCTCAGAGGTGCCAGAATCACATGCCGGACACTCCGGAATCACCTGCGGGGCATGCTGGAACCACGTGCTGGACATGCCGGAACCACCTGCCGGACATGCCGGAACCACCTGCCGGACATTCCGGAACCACCGGCTCGACTCGCTGGAACCGTTGCCGGACATGCACAATCACCTTCCGGCTACGCCAGAACCACTTGGCGAACACTCCGGTATCACCTGCCGGGCATGCCGGAACCACCTGCCGGACATGCCGGAACCACCGGCTCGACTCGCCGGAACCATTGCCGGACATGCAAAATCACCTGCCGGCTATGCCAGAACTACTTGGGGAACACTCCGGAATCACCTGCCGGGAATGGCGGAACCACCTCTCAGACATGCCGGAACCACATGCCAATGACACCGGAAGCACCTGCCGAGCACGCCAGAACCACCTGCTCGACGCGCCAAAACCACCTGATGGACACGCCTAAATCAGCTTCCGGCTACGCCACAACCTTTTGGTGAACACTTCGGAATCACCTGCCGGGCTGGCTGGAAACACCTGCCGGTCACGCCAACATCACCTGCCAGCTATGCCAGAACCACTTGGCGGACACCATGGAAACACCTGTCGGGCCGGCCGGAACCACCTATCAGACGTGCCAGAACCATGTGCCTGAGATGTCGGAACCACACTCCGAACAGACCGAAACCACCTGCCAGACCTGCCTGAACCACCTGCCGAGCACGCCGGAACCACCTACTCGACTCGCTGGAATCACCTACCTGACACGCTAAAATCACCTGCTGGGTATGCCACAACCACTTGGTGGACACTCCGGAATCATCTGCCGGACATGCCAGAACCAGCTCTCAGACACACCAGAACCACGTTCCAGACACGCCGGAAGCACCTGCTGAGCATGCCTATGCCAAATGCTCGACTTGCAAGAAACATCTGTCAGACACGCCAAAATCACCTGCCGGGTACGCCAGAACCACGTGGCGGACACTCCGGAATCACCTGTCGGGCATGCCGGAACCAACACTCAGACGTGCCAGAACCTCGTGCCGGTCACGCCAGAACCACCTGCCGGACACGCCGGAACCACCGGCTCGACTCGCCGGAACCACCGCCGGACATGCAAAATGACCTGCCGGCTACGCCAGAACCACTTGGCGAACACTCCGGAATCACCAGTCGGGCATGCCGGAACCGCCTCTCAGGCTTGCCAGAACCATGTTCCGGACACGCCGGTACCACCTGCCGAGTATGCCGGAACCACCTGATCCACTCCCCAGAACCACCTGCTGGACACGCCAGAATCACCTGCCGACTACGCCAGAACCACTCGGCAGACACTCCGGAACCGCCTGCCGGGCATGCCGGAACCACCTCTCAGAGGTGCCAGAACCACATGCCGGACACTCCGGAATCACCTGCCGGGCATGCCAGAACCACGTCTCAGAGGTGCCAGAACCACATGCCGGACACTCCGGAGTCACCTGCTGGCATTCCGGAACGATCTCTCAGACGTGCCAGAACCATGTTCCGGACACGCTGGTACCACCTGCCGAGCTTGCCGGAACCACCTGCTGGACACGCCAAAATAACGTGCCAGCTACGCCAGAACCACACGGCAGACACTCCGGAATCACCTGCCCGGCTGGCTGGAACCACCTGCCGGTCATGCCAACATCACCTTTCAGCTACGCCAGAACCACTTGGCGAACACTCCGGAAACACCTCTCCGGCCGGCCGGAACCACCCTTCAGACGTGCCAGAACCATGTGCCTAAGATGCTGGAACGACTCCCCGAACAGACCGAAACCACCTGCCAGACCCACCTGAACCCACTGGCGAGCACGCCTGATCGACCTGCTCAACTAGCCGGAACCACCTTCCTGACACGCCAAAATAACCTGCCTTTTACGCCACAACCATTTGGTGAACTCTTCGGAATCACCTGCCGGGCTGGCTCCAGAACCACTCGCCAGACTCTCCGGAACCACCTGCCGTGCATGCCGGAACCACCTCTCACACATGCCGGAACCACATGCCAATGACACCGGAAGCACCTGCCGAGCACGCCAGAACCACCTGCTCGACTCGCCAAAACCACATGCTGGACACGCCAAAATCACATGCCGGCTACGCCAGAACCACTTGGCGGTCACCATAGAAACACCTGTCGGGCCGGCCTGAACCACCTCTCAGACGTGCCAGAACCATGAGCCTGAGATTCCGGAACCACTTCCCGAAAAGACCGAAACCACCTGCCAGACCCGCCTGAACCCCCTGGTGAGCACATCTGACCCAGCTCCTCAACTAGCCGGAACCACCTTCCTGACACGCCAAAATCACCTGAGAGGTATACAAGAACCACTTGGTGGACACTCCGGAATCATCTGCCGGAGATGCCAGAACCAGCTCTCAGACACACCAGAACCACGTGCCAGAGACGCCGGAAGCATCAGCTGAGCATGCCTCAGCCACCTGCTCGACTCGCAAGATACACCTGTCGGACAGGCGAAAATCACCTGCCGGGTACGCCAGAAACACTTGGCGGACGCTCCGGAATCACCTTTCGGGCGTGCTGGAACCACCTCTGAGACTTGCCAGAACCATGTTCTGGACACGCCGGTACCACCTGCCGAGTATGCCGGAACCAGCTGATCCACTCCCCAGAACCACCTAGTGGAAACGCCAAAATCAACTGACGGCTACGCCAGAACCTCTCGGCAGACACTCCGGAATCACATGCCAGGCATTCCGGAACCACCTCACAGAGGTGCCAGAACCAAATGCCGGACAGTCCGGTATCACCTGCCGGGCATGCCGGAACCACCTCTCAGAGGTGCCAGAACCACATGCCGGACACTCCGGAATCACCTGCCGGGCATGCCGGAACCACGTGCTGGACATGCCGGAAGCACCTGCCGGACATGCCGGAACCACCTGCCGGACATTCCGGAACCACCGGCTCGACTCGCCGGAACCATTGCCGGACATGCAAAATCACCTGCCGGCTACGCCAGAACTACTTGGCGAACAATCCGGAATCACCTGCCGGGCATGGTGGAACCACCTCTCAGACATGCCGGAACCACATGCCAATGACACCGGCGCACCTGCCGAGCACGCCAGAACCACCTGCTCGACTCGCCAAAACCACCTGCTGGACACGCCAAAATCACCTTCAGGCTACGCCACAACCATTTGGTGAACACTTCAGAATCAGCTGCCGGGCTGGCTGGAACCAGCTGCCGGTCACGCCAACATCACCTTTCAGCTACGCCAGAACCACTCGGCAGACACTCCGGAATCACCTGCCGCGCTGGCTGGAACCACCTGCCGGTCACGCCAACATCATCTTTCAGCTACGCCAGAACCACTTGGCGGACACTCGGGAAACACCTGTCGGGCAGGCCGGAACCACCTCTCAGACGTGCCAGAACCATGTGCCTGAGATGCCGGAACCACTCCCCGCACAGACCGAAACCACCTGCCAGACCCGCCTGAACCCCTGGCGAGCACGCCTGACCCAGCTGCTCAACTAGCCGGAACCACCTTCCTGACACGCCAAAATCACCTGCCAGGTATACCAGAACCACTTGGTGGTCACTCCGGAATCATCTGCCGGACATGCCAGAACCAGCTCTCAGACACACCAGAACGACGTGCCAGAGACGCTGGAAGCACCAGCTGAGCATGCCTGAGCCACCTGCTCGACTCTCAAGAAACACCTGTGCGACATGCCAAAATCTCCTGCCGGGTACGCCAGAAACAGTTGGTGGCCGCTCCGGAATCACCTGTCGGGCGTGCCGGAACCACCTCTCAGAATTGCCAGAAACATGTTCTGGACACGCCGGTACCACCTGCCGAGTATGCCGGAACCAGCTGATCCACTCCCCAGAACCACCTAGTGGACACGCCAAAATCAACTGCAGGCTACGCCGGAACCACCGGCTGGACTCGCCGGAACCACCGCCGGACATGCAAAATGACCTGCCGGCTATGCCAAAACCAGTTGGCAAACACTCCGGAATCCCCTGTCGGTCATGCCGGAACCACCTCTCAGAGGTGCCAGAACCACATGCCGGACACTCCGGAATCACCTGCCGGGCATGCTGGAACCACGTGCTGGACATGCCGGAACCACCTGCCGGACATGCCGGAACCACCTGCCGGACATTCCGGAACCACCGGCTCGACTCGCCGGAACCATTGCCGGACATGCAAAATCACCAGCCGGCTACGCCAGAACCACTTGGCGAACACTCCGGAATCACCTGCCGGGCATGCTGGAACCACGTGCTGGACATGCCGGAATCACCTGCCGGGCGTGCCGGAACCACGTGCTGGACATGCCGGAATCACCTGCCGGGCATGCCGGAACCACCTGCCGGACATGCCCGAACCACCGGCTCGACTCGCCGGAACCATTGCCGGACATGCAAAATCACCTGCCGGCTATGCCAGAACCACTTGGGGAACACTCCGGAATCACCTGCCGGGCATGGCGGACCACCTCTCAGACATGCCGGAACCACATGCCAATGACACTGGAAGCACCTGCAGAGCAGGCCAGAACCACGTGGCGGACACTCCGGAATCACCTGTCGGGCATGCCCGAACCATCTCTTAGACGTGCCAGAACCTCGTGCCGGTCACGCCAGAACCACCTGCCGGACACGCCGGAACCACCGGCTCGACTCGCCGGAACCACCGCCGGACATGCAAAATGACCTGCCGGCTACGCCAGAACCACTTGGCGAAGACTCCAGAATCACCTGTCGGGCATGCCGGAACCGCCTCTCAGAGGTGCCAGAACCACATGCCGGACACTCAGGAATCACCTGCCGGGCATGCCGGAACCATCTCTCAGTCGTGCCAGAACCATGTTCCGGACACGCCGGTACCACCTGCCGAGCTAGCCGGAACCACCTGCTGGACACGCAAAAATCACCTGCCGGCTACGCCAGAACCACTCGGCAGACACTCCAGAATCACCTGCCGGCCTGGCTGGAACCACCTGCCGGTCACGCCAACATCACCTTTCAACTACGCCAGAACAACTTGGCGGACACTCCGGAAAAACCTTTCGGGCCGGCCGGAACCACCTCTCAGAAGTGCCAGAACCATGTGACTGAGATGCCGGAACCACTCCCCGAACAGACCGAAACCACCTGCCAGACCCGCCTGAACCCCCTGGCGAGCACGCCTTATCCACCTGCTCAACTAGCCGGAATCACCTTCATGACACGCCAAAATCACCTGCCAGGTATACCAGAACCACTTGGTGGACACTCCGGAATCACCTGCCGGGCATGCCGGAACCATCTCTCAGACGTGCCAGAACCATGTTCCGGACACGCCGGTACCACCTGCCGTGCTCGCCGGAACCACCTGCTGGACACGCCAAAATCACATGCCGGCTACGCCAGAACCACTCTGCAGACACTCCGGAATCACCTGCCAGGCGTGCCAGAACCACCTGCTGGACATGCCGGAATCACCTGCCGGACATGCCGGAACCACCGCCTCGAATCGCCGGAACCATTGCCGGACATGCAAAATCACCTGCCGGCTATGCCAGAACCACTTGGGGAACACTCCGGAATCACCTGCCGGGTTGGCTGGAACCACCTGTCGGTGACGCCAACATCACCTTTCAGCTACGCCAGAACCACTTGGCGGACACTCCGGAAACACCTCTCCGCCGGCCGGAAACACCTCTCAGACGTGCCAGAAACATGTGCCTGAGATGCCGGAACCACTCCCCGAACTGACCGAAACCACCTGCCAGACCCGCCTGAACCCCCTGGCGAGCACGCCTGATCCACCTGCTCAACTAGCCAGAACCAACTTCCTGACACGCCAAAATCACCTGCCGGGTATACCAGAACCACTTGGTGGACACTCCGGAATCATCTGCCGGACATGCCAGAACCATCTCTCAGACGTGCCAGAACCATGTTCCGGACACGCCGGTACCACCTGCCGTGCTCGCCGGAACCACCTGCTGGACACGCCAAAATCACCTGCCGGCTACGCCAGAACCACTCTGCAGACACTCCGGAATCACCTGCCAGGCGTGCCAGAACCACCTGCTGGACATGCCGGAATCACCTGCCGGACATGCCGGAACCACCGCCTCGAATCGCCGGAACCATTGCCGGACAAGCAAAATCACCTGCCGGCTATGCCAGAACCACTTGGGGAACACTCCGGAATCACCTGCCGGGTTGGCTGGAACCACCTGTCGGTGACGCCAACATCACCTTTCAGCTACGCCAGAACCACTTGGCGGACACTCCGGAAACACCTCTCCGGCCGGCCGGAAACACCTCTCAGACGTGCCAGAAACATGTGCCTGAGATGCCGGAACCACTCCCCGAACTGACCGAAACCACCTGCCAGACCCGCCTGAACCCCCTGGCGAGCACGCCTGATCCACCTGCTCAACTAGCCAGAACCAACTTCCTGACACGCCAAAATCACCTGCCGGGTATACCAGAACCACTTGGTGGACACTCCGGAATCATCTGCCGGACATGCCAGAACCAGCTCTCAGACACACCAGAACCATGTGCCAGAGACGCCGGAAGCACCAGCTGAGCATGCCTGAGCCACCTGCTCGATTCGCGAGAAACACCTGTCGGACATGCCAAAATCACCTGCCGGGTACGCCAGAAACACTTGGCGGACGCTCCGGAATCACCTGTCGGGCGTGCCGGAACCACCTCTCACACTTGCCAGAACCATGTTCTGGACACGCCGGTACCACCTGCCGAGTATGCCGGAACCAGCTGATCCACTCCCCAGAACCACCTCGTGGACACGCCAAAATCAACTGCCGGCTACGCCAGAACCACTCGGCAGACACTCCGGAATCACATGCCAGGCATTGCGGAACCACCTCTCAGAGGTGCCAGAACCAAATGCCAGACACTCCGGTATCACCTGCCGGGCATGCCGGAACCACCTCTCAGAGGTGCCAGAACCACATGCCGCACACTCCGGAATCACCTGCCGGGCATGCCGGAACCACGTGCTGGACATGCCGGAACCACCTGCCGGGCATGCCGTAACCACCTGCCGGACATGCCGGAACCACCGGCTCGACTCGCTGGAACCATTGACGGACATGCAAAATGAACTGCCGGCTACGCCAGAACCACTCGGCAGACACTCCGGAATCACATGCCAGGCATTCGGGGACCACCTCTCAGAGGTGCCAGAACCAAATGCCGGAGACTCCGGTATCACCCGCCGGGCATGCCGGAACCACCTCTCAGAGGTGCCAGAACCACATGACGGACACTCCGGTATCACCTGCCGGGCATGCTAGAACCACCTGCCGGGCATGCCGGAACCATCTCTCAGACTTGCCAGAACCATGTTCCGGACATGCCGGAACCACCTGCTGAGCTCGCCGGAACCACCTGCTGGACACGCCAAAATCACCTGCCGGCTACGCCAGAACCACTCGGCAGACACTCGGGAATCACATGCCAGGCATTCCGGAACCACCTCTCAGAGGTGCCAGAAACACATGCCGGACACTCCGGAATCACCTGCCGGGCATGCCGGAATCACCTTCTGGACATGCCGGAACCAGCGGCTCGACTCGCCGGAACCACCGCCGGACATGCAAAATCACCTTCCGGCTACGCCAGAACCACTTGGCGAACACTCCGGAATCACCTGCCGGGCATGCCGGAACCACCTCTCAGACATGTCAGAACCACATGCCAGTGACATCGGAAGCACTTGCCGAGCACGCCGGAACCACCTGCTTGACTCGCCAGAACCACCTGCCGGACAAGCCAAAATCACCTGCCGGCTATGCCACAACTAGTTGGTGAACACTTCGGAATCACCTGCTGGGCTTGCTGGAACTACCTGCTGCTCACGCCAACATCAGCTGCCAGCTACGCCAGAACCACTTGGAGGACTCTCCGGGATGACCTGCCGTTCATGCTGGAACCACCTCTCAGACGTGCCAGAACCACGTAGCAGACTGTCCGGAATCAGCTGTTGGGCATGCGCAACCACCTCTGAGACGTACCAGAACCACGTGCCGTACACGCCGGAACCACCTACTGGACAGACCGGAATCACGTTTCAGGCATGCCGGAACCACCTGTCAGATGTGCCAGAAACACGTGCCGGAGACGCCGGAACCACCTGCCGAGCACGTCGAAACCACCTGCTCAACTTGCCTGAACTACCTTCCAGACACGCCAAAATCACCTGCCGGCTACGCCAAAACCACTTGTTGGACCCTCTGGAATCACCTGCCGGGCATGATAGAACCACCTCTCAGACGTGAAGGAACGACGTGCCGGACACGCTGGAACCACATCCTGGACAGACCGGAACCACATGCCTGACATGCCTGAACCAACTGTCGAGCATGCTGGAACCACATGCTCGACTCGCTGGAACCACTTGCCGGACATGGCAAAATCACCTGCCGGCTACGCCAGAACCACTTGGCGGAAACTCTGATATCACCTGCCGGGAATGCCAGCACACCCTGTCAGAAGTGACAGAAGCACATCCCGGACAGGCCAGAACCATCTCCCGGACAGACCGGAACAACCGAAGGACACGCAGGGACCACCTGATTGACTCGCCAGAACCACCTGCCGGACATGCCAAAATCTCCTGCCGTGTACGCCAGAACCACTTGGCGGACACTCCGGAATCACATGTCGGGCATGCCGGAACCACCTCTCAGACTTGCCAGGACCATGTTCTGGACACACCGGTACCACCTGCCGAGTATGCCAGAACCACCTGATCCACTACCCAGAACCACATGCCAGACACGCCAACATCACCTGCCGGATACGCCAGAACCACTCGGGAGACACTCCGAAACCACCTCCAGGACAGACCGGAACGACGTGCCAGACACACCGGGACCACCTGCTTGACTCCCCAGAACCACCTGCCGGACACGCCAAAATCACCAGCTGGCTACGCCACAACCACATGTCGGACACTCCGGAACCACCTGCCAAGCACGCCAGAACCTCCTGCTTTACTCACAAGAAACCCCTGCCGGACACACCAAAATCACCTGCCGGGTACGACAGAACCACTTTGACACTCCAGAATCATCTGCCGGACATGCCATAACCAGCTCTCAAACACACCAGAACCACGTGCTGCAGACGCCGGAAGCACCTGCTGAGCATGCCTGAGCCACATGCTCGACTCGCAAGAAACACCTGCCGGTCACGCCAAAATCACCTGCCGGCTATGCCAGAACCACTTGGCGGACACTCCGGAATCACCTGTCAGGC